>NW_012106408.1:1439860-1445631 GCF_000951045.1 Mandrillus leucophaeus
GAAGCTTTAAAAAATAATATTATATATGAGAGAAGAGACATTGCAACTTATACCACAGCAATACAAAAGATCATAGGAGACCATTATGAGAAATTATATACAAACAAATAGAAGTACCTAGATGAAAATGATAAATTCCTAGAAACATACAACCTACCAAGACTGAATCACTAAAAAAATAGAAATTCTCAAGAGAACCATAGTGAAGTCAGAATATTGAATCTGTAATAAAAAAAATCTAATAACAAATAAAAGCCCAGGACCTGATGGCTTCACTGGTGGATTCTACTAAACATTTGAAGGGGAATTAACACCAATCTTTCCCAAGCATTTAAAAAAAAAAAAAATGAAGAGAAGAAATACTTCCAAATTCATTCTATGCATTACCCTAGTATCAAAGCCAGACAAGGAAACTACAAGAATTTAAAGTTATAGGTCAATTTTTCTAAAACATAGATGCAAAAATTCCCTCAAAATAATAACAAAACAAATTCAGCAATACATTAAAAGGACTGGGTACCATTACCAAGTGAAATTGTTTTCCCCTGAGATGTAAGGATGGTGCAACCTACACAAATCAATAAATGTGATATGCCACATCAACAGAGTCAAGGACAAAAAACATATTATCATATTTCAAGATGGCTAACTAGAGACATCAGACACCAGAATGATTATGACTTGAGTTAAATACTGAGGGAAGGGTTCTTGAAACTGTTGAAGAATCCACACAAAGAAACTGACACACAGAAATAGGAGGCAGCAGGTATTTTAAAGAGATTGACCTCTGAGGAACTCCGCCTATTGTACTCCACTATCCTGTTCAGGGAATCTCAGTCATTATGTCTCCATATTACTACATCCCCCACAAGCATTCTCCAGCAGAACCTCCTCAGACTGTGGCAACCACAGAGGACACAGAGGACTGGTGAGACCCTGGGAAGCTGTGGCATCCCTGGAGATCCAGACTTCAGGACTGGCTATCCCGGGGAAGTGGGGTTGCACCCTGCCAAATCACCTCTTGGGACAAAGAGGACCAGATTGTGCACTTCCCTGCCTAAGAGTCCCCACACCCACTTGCAAGTAGCAGGGGACTGTGCCCCTCCCAGATGTGACACAGGTGTATTCCTGATCTCTGAAGGGGCAGAGTGTGATTTCATCCCAGTGGACAAGTAGCTCAAGTGGCTGGGAATAGACATGAAGAGCAGGTCTTCTTCTGCCTTTCACTTCCCTCCATCCACTGCTGTGGATACAGCTACAGATTTTTACACTGGGGGCTGGCACAGGTGCACTTAAAAATCAGCCTTTCCAGGATTATTTAGGGCAATTGCACCCCCACTGAAAGTGTGCCGACTGGACAGGGATTGCCAAGGCCAGGGCCCATCTCCCCCTCCCTATGCTGAGTGGCAACATTGAGGACCAGCTGAAGAGCTATGTGTTTGGGGCTGAAGGAAGAGGTTCCTCTCCAAGTCCATTTCAGCAGTAGCCCTAGGATAGATGTTGCATTGCAGCCTGGAGATAAAAATCCATGTCTATCTGAACTTAAGGTCACTAGCCCTAGGACAGGGGTGTGATAGAAAATTGGAGCAACTTTCTGCCTGCCTGAAATGAGGAACTCGTGCAACCCCTTTTCAATCTCCCCAGTATGGACCTCAGTGCCCACCATGAACTCTCCCTGCCATCCCTGTCATGGTGGATACTTGCAAACATCATTGTGGCATTTGAAAGAGATTTTGCTATCTCTGAAAAGCACCACCATTGGACTGGAGACAGAACTTCACAATGAAGTTAAAAAAAAAATTTGCTGACATATGGGCATAGTGCTAGGAAATGGAAAAAGTTTCTTGAGACTTCTACACTCCCAGCCCCACAGAAGATACTGAGCTGGCTCAGACACTTTATACATTGCTACAACAATCAACATTTGAGAAAGTCACCAAAGCTATCTTTAACCAAGGAATTCACACGGAGATTTGACCCCCTGAAAGCATCCAAAATTGAAGTCAAATGATCAGATACAAAATACATAATAATCACATCCTCAAGAAGGAAAAATATAAAACATAAAAATGTTTCATCCAAATGAAAGCAAATTCAAAAATAAGAAACGATAGCTCCAATTGAGAAAGAATAAGCACAGGAACTCTGGCAGTACAAAAAGACAGAGTATGCTAATGCCTCCAAAAGCTCACATTAGATCTCTAGCATAAATCTTAACCAAAATAAAAATTCTGAAAAGAACAGATAAAGAATTCAAAATATGGATTGTAGGAAAGTTCATGGAGATACAATAGAAAGTTGAAAACCAACAAAATGAACTCAGAAAAACAATTCAGAATATTAATAAAAAATTTACTAAAGAGATATTAAAAAAACAGAGAACTTCTGAAAATAAAAAAGTTATCAAAGGAATTTAAAAATACAGTTGAAAGCTTTAACAATATACTAGACCATATAGAGGAAATAATTTCAGAGCTTGAAGACCAGTCCTTTGAATTAACCCACTCAAAAAAAATAAAAAATAATTTTAAAAGATAAAGCATTCAAGAAATATGAGATTATATAAAACATCCAAACTTGTAAGTTATAGGCATTCCTGAGGGTGAAAAAGAAAAAGTAAAAAGTTTAGAAAACATATTTCAGCCATCATTCAGGCATAATGACGTCATTCAGGAATAATTCAGGAAATCTTCCCTGGTCTAACTAGAGAAGTAGATATTTACATACAAGAAACTTGGAGAATACCTGAAGAATTCTCTGCAAAACAAACCTCATTGAGGCATATAGTCATTGGACTATCCAAAGTAAACATGTAGGAAAAAATATTGAAATCAACTAGAGAGAAATGTCTAATCACTTCTAAAGGAAATCCCATCAGGCTAACCACAGACGTCTCAGCAGAAACCATACAAAAGAGATTGAAGAGCTGTTTTCAGATTTCCTAAAGGAAGAAGAAATGCCAGCCAATTTTTTTCTTTCTTTTCTTTTCTTTTCTTTTTTTCCTTTCTTTCTTTCTTTTCTTTCTATGATAGTTCTGCATACACGAGTCAATAAATGTGATTTGCCACATAAATAGAATTAAATACAAAACCATAAAATTACCTCAACTGATGCAGGAAAAGCATTATATAAAATCCATCATCCGTTCCTAATAAAAAATATCAACCAACTAGGCATCAAAAGAATAAGCCTCAAAATAATAAAACCAATATATGATAAACCCATAGCCAACATTATACTGAGTAGGGAAAAGCTGAAAGCATTTTCCCTAAGAACTGGAACAAGGTAAGGACTCCCACTCTCACCACTTCTATTAAACACTGCACTAAAAGTCCTATATAGATCAAGCAAGAGAAAGAAATAAAAGCCACTCAAATTTGAAAAGAGAAAGTCAAATTATCTCTGTTCACAGATGGCATAATTGTATACCAAGAAAGCCCCAAAGAATCCTCCAAAAGGCTCTTAGATTTAATAAGTGACTTCAGTAAAGTTTCAGGATACAATATTAACATGCATAAATCAATAGCATTTTTAAACACCAATAACATTCAAATTAAGAACCAAATCAAGAACTCAATTCAATATACACAGACACAAAAATAAATAAGTAAAATACCACAGAATACATTTAATCAAGGAGGTGAAAGATCTCTATAAGGAGAAGGATAAAACACTGATGAAAGTGTGCCCTTGTAAGAAGAGACAGGAGAGAGTTTGCTTCCTTTCTCTCTGTTCTCTGTCATGTGAAGATACAATGAGAAGACTGCTATCTGCAAACCAGGGTGCAAGCAGGCCCTCACCAGACAATAGATGTGCCAGCACCTTGTTCTTGGACTTCCCAGACTCCAGAACTATGAAAAATAAATTTCTGTGTTTATGCTACAAAAAAAAAGAAAGAAATGAAATAATAGACGCAACAAACAAATTTAAAAAATCTCATGTTCGTGGATAGGTTATGTAAATGACCATACTACCCAAAGCAATCTACAGATTTAATGTAATCCTTATCAAATTACCATCTTTCCTTACACGAGTAACAAAAATTATCCAAAAACTTGTATGGAACCAGAAAAGAGCCCAAATAGCCAAAACAATCCTAAGAAGAAAGAACAAATCTAGAGGTGTAACATTTCTTGACTTCAAACTACACTATAAGGCTATTCTGACCAAAACAGTGTGGTACTGATATAAAAGTAGACATATATATATCAATGGAACAGGATAGAAAACCTAGACATAAAGCTACATAGCTACCATCAATTGATCTTCAACAAAGTTGACAAAAATATACAATGGGGAAAGGACACCCTACCCAATAAATGGTGCTGGAAAAAAATGCATTGCTGTGTGCAGAGAAATGAACTGGACTCTTATATTTCACTACATACAAATATTGAATCAATGTACATTAAAGATTTAAATGTGAGACATGAAACTATAAAAATCCTAGAAGGAAACCTAGCAAAAACTCTTCTAGGCAGTGGACTAACCAAATAATTTATGACTGAGATTTCAAAAGCAAATGCAACAAAAATGAAAATAGACCAATGGGACTTAATTAAACAAGAGAACTTCTAGATACAATGAAGTAAATAATCAACATAGTACACAGGCAAACTACAGAATGGGAGAAAATATTTGCAAACTATGCATCTGCCAAATGACTAATATCCAGAATCTATAAGGAACTCAAATCAACAAGGAAAAAAAAATAACTCTATTAAAAAGTGGGCAAAGAACATGAGCAACATTATTCAAAAGAAGATATATAAGCAGCTAACAAACATGAAAAATGTTCAACATCACTAATTATCAGAAAAATGTAAATTAAAACTGCAGTGACATACCACCTCACACCAGAGAGAATGGCTATTATTGAAAAGTCAATAAACAACAGATGTTGGTGGGGATGCAGAGAAAAGAGAATGCTTATACATACTGGTGGGAATTTCAATTAGTGCAAACTCTGTGGAAAATAGGATGGAGATTTGTCAAACTACTAAAAATAGAAATATCCTTCAACCTAGTAGTCCCAGTACTGGGACACTGGGGACTCCAAAAGGAGGTAAGGTGGGAGAAGGTAAGAATTGAAAAATTCCCTACTGGGTAGAATGTTCACTAGTCAGGTGATGGGTTCACTAAAAGCCTAGACATTACCACTGCAAAATATATCCAAGTAACAAAACTGCACATGTACCTCCTGAATCTATAAATAAAAAAGAAAGAAAGCAAAACCCCCATATTATCATCTAAATAGGTTCAGAAACAACATTTGACAAAATTTAACATCCTCTGCTGATTGAAACTCTAAATAAATTAGGTATATATGTAATGTTCCGCAACATGATAAAGACCGTATATGACAAGCCCACAACTAACATCATTCTCAGAGGTGAAAATTTGAAAGCTCTTTCAGTAAGATCAGGAACAAGACAAAGTTTCTCATTCATAGAACATCTATTCAAAATTAAGTTGTGAAGGTCCTAGCTGGAGCAGTTAGGTAAAAAAATAAATGAAAGTCATCTAAGTTGAAAAGAAAAAGCACAGTGTCTCACACCTGTGAGTCCCAGCACTTTGGGAGGCTGAGGTAGATGGATTGCTTGAGCTCAGGGATTCAAGATCAGCCTAAGCAACATGGTGAAACCTTGTCTCTACAAAAAATACAACTAGCCAGGCATGATGGCACACCTGTAGTCCCAACTACTTGGGAGATTGAGGTGAGAGAATTGCTTGAGCCTGAGAGACTGCAGTGAGCTGTGGTCATGCCACTG
>NW_012106408.1:1445921-1461829 GCF_000951045.1 Mandrillus leucophaeus
AAATTTGTGTGTTTCTATGTACTAACAAAACTATCTGAAAAAAATTTAGAAAATACTCCCATTTATAGTAGCATCAAAAAGAATAAAATATTTAGAAATAAATATAATCAGGGAAATTATAGACTGAAAATGTAAAACATTGATAAAAAGAAATTGAAGAAAACGTAAATGAAAAGATGTATCATGTTCATGGATCAGAATAAATAATATTGTTAACATTTCTGTACTATCCAAAGTGACCTACAGAATCAAAGTGAACCCTATCGAAATTCCAATGGAATTAGAAAAGAAAAAATATCTTACAGCATTTTATCTAGACTTTTTTGATGATACTTTTCACTAATTTCATTGTGCCATAATTACTGTGAATATGTCTTATCTTTTAAACAGATATTCTAAATAACAGAGACATTGACTTGAATCCTGATGTTACCACTTCAGTTTATGTTAAGCACTTTATATACAGAAAAATAAGACAGAATGCCTTCAGTTTTGTATGGTGCTCCATTTCAACAAGGATAAAGCTTATGTTGAAAATATCCACAGGACATCAAATAAGCTCAGAGGCAGCTAACCCAGTATGAGTATAAGGATTTTATAGAGGAGATAACGCTGGTAGATTTCAGAAAGGTGAAGAAAGATGCATTTGGAGAGTATCTTTGTGATGGAAAACATTATTAGCAAAGGCAGTGAGATAGGAAGTACACTTACAGAGTGGTATAGAGGAAACTTACAATGTGAGGCATGAGTAAAAGAAGATAAAGGTAGAGAGGTAGGAAGGATCCAGATGCTAGAGCACCCAGTGCACTAAATACTAAACCAGGTATCTTGGACTTTTCATCCAAAGACTGTGTGATATAGTCAATGCAGTGTGACCTCAGCTTGTGCAAACGTAAAGTGGAGATAGTACTTATTTCAGATGCTGTTTAAGAAAATAAGTAATGTAACACATGCAAAGATCTTTTCAGATGCTTGTCAGAGAGTAGGCATCCAAAAATGTTAGTTATCTCTCCTTTGCTTTATTCATATCGTCTTTAAGACGTCCAAGTCCATGGGCCTACTCTTTAAGATAGTCCTATATATTGGTGTAAGTTTCAGGGGTATTACCCCTAAGCCCATCACTGATGCTCTGACATGTTCTCCAATCTTCTGGGAGTTCCTTGTGATCAATTCTGGTGCTCAATCCTGGTGTTCAATTTTCAGGCATGTTGCCCCTAAGCCCTTCACTGATGCTCTGACATGTTCTCCAATCTTCTGGGAATTCCTGGTGCTCAATTCTGCTCTGGGGCTCATTCTGCCATGGACACTGATTGCACTCCTATGACTTGGGATAAGCAATTTCCCTTCAAGTGCTTTTAGATCTATAAGATAGGCTAGCTATTCTTTAAGAGAGTAATTTACTCTTCCATGGGCCATATTACTCCTTCAGTTTTAAAGTTTTTCTATCAAAAAACTTGGAGCTTTTACAGTTTAAATTTCTGGGCTACAATTAATATAAGTGATACCATACTGCTGTATCCACTCCAGAACTGGGTTTGCATATTTGAAAATTTTCCTAAATTAGTATCTCCCTCAGTTTCCTAGGCTCTACCTCTCACCAGAAAACACACAAAGCAGAGGACCCTAATGTACCCTCGTCATTAGTGGAGACTTGAAACAAGATTGAGAGCCTATTTTCATCCCCACAGTCTTTTTCACCATTTGTGTCAAAGAGCTTAAGAATGTTTGTGAAAATGGAATTTGTTATGATCTCTTTCTTAATGCTAAAATCCTTTAGATGGGTATGCCAAATATATTGACTGATCTGTATGTACCACCCATGTGCTTCACACATACAGTACATGTTCTATAATATTAATAGGCAAGAAAAATAATGAAAGAATGAAAAGAAATAAACAATGAAGAAAAAAAAGGCAGACAGGCCAGGCTGGTTCATACTAAGGCATTCAATAAATGTTTTAAATTAATATGTATGATAAAACACATAAAAGGTCACTCCTTAAAATGTAATTTGTCTTGAGATTGAACTACTGAAAAAAATATCTTCAACATAGCAGAAATTACTCAATTTCAACTCATTAGGTTGAGATGAGTAATTTTTTAAAAAATTAATGAAGAGTCGGACACTGTGGCTCTATATACCATAACTTTGAGAGGCTGAGGCAGGAGGATTGCTTGAAGACAGTAGTTCAGGACCAGCACTGGCAACATAGTAAAATTCTGTCTTTACAAAAACCAAATTTAAAAATTATCATGGCATGGCAGCACATGTTTGTAGTCCTAGCTGCCTGGAAGGCTGAGGCGGGAGGATCGTTTGAGCCCAGGAGTTCAAACTTGCAGTGAGCTATGCTCATGCTGCTACACTCAACCTGGGCAACAGAACAAGACCTCGTCTCTACGAACAAAAAAATAAAAGAAAAGAAATAATAAAAGAGGAAACTGAAGTCAAAGAAAGTACATGAGGAAGTTGAAACAAAAGTTATATCTTATTAGTTAGGCAGTGATTTTTTAATCACTGTATATTACAGAGATAAATGGTGGAGGTGAGAGAGGAAAAATTAGAATCTTTTCATGAGCAAAAATGCACAGACAGCATATTTGAGGATACCAAGTTACCTGCCTCATGTTCCATCTTTAACAGTGAACTCACTAATCTTGTTAGGTATATTCCATTCCATTGATCTCCACAGCCATGAATTCAAAGTCTGAAAATAGGTAGCTTCTTCTTCCCTGCAACAAACCTGCTAACAGTGTCATAAATTACTTTCACTCAGGGCAATGACACAATAACTGTTCCATGGCCTAGCTGAGATTGATAATATGCCTCAGAGAGCTAGAGATAAAGACTTTAGACCAATGATTTATAGATGTATATTCATGTGCATTTTTTCCAGTACCACAACAATACATTATTCTATTGGTCTTTTGCTGTGAATTGTAGGAAGATATATTGGACCATAGATCAGACAAAGAAGAGCAACGGGCCTTTTGCTAAACATGAAATCAAGATCCAATTTCTGCAATAAAAAGTGATTCAGTGATTCCCTTGCAACATTTTATATTTGGAAGGCTAGGTGAATGAAGATTATATATAATAGCATTTACCAGTGGCATAATACTCATATCCATAGGTTTACAGAAAATAATAGTAAGAACGTCTTTTTTTCCCAAGTGCACATAATTTATTACATATTTTAAAAATATGATTTAAGGGCCACAAAAGTGCCCTAAGATTGGAAGGTCATGGGAGAATGAGGCTTCATTTGTTATAGGAATTATTTTTTGTACATGAATAAGTTATTTAGTGATAATTTCTAAGATTTTGGTGTACTCATCACCTGAGCAGTGTGCACTGCACACAATTTGTAGGTTTTTCTCTCTCATCCCCCTCCCACTCTTTCCCTTAAGTCCCCAAATTTCATTGTCATTCTTATCCCTTTGCATCTTCATAGCTTAGCTCCCACTTAAGAGTAAGAACACACAATGCTTGGTTTCCATTCTTGAGTTGCTTCCCTTAGAATAGTGGTCTCCCATTCCATCAAGGTTGCTATAAATAGCTTTATTTCATTCCTTTTTGTGGCTGAGTAGTATTCCATGTTCCATGTGATATATATACACACACACGCATACATATATATGCGTGTGTGTATATATATATGTGTATACATACACACACACATATATATATACACACATACACAAGTTTCTTTATCCACTCATTGATTGATGGGCATTTGGGCTGGTTCCATATTTTTGCAATTGCAAATTGAGCTGCTATAAACATGCTTGCGCAAGTATCTTTTTCATAGAATGACTTCTTTTCTTCTCATTAGATACCTAGGAGTGGAATTGCTGGATCAAATGGTAGATCTACTTTTAGTTCTTTAAGGAACTAAAAGTTTTCCACACTGTTTTCCATAGTGGTTGTACAAGTTTACATCCCCACCAGCAGTGTAAACGTGTTCCCTTTTCACCACATCCATGCTGACATCTATTACTTTTTAATTTTTTGATTATGGCCATTCTTGGAGGTGTAAAGTGGTAGTGCATTGTGGTTTTGATTTTCATTCCCCTGATCATTGGTGATGTTGAGCATTTTTCATATGTTTGCTGGCCATTTGTATATCTTCTTTTGAGAATCATCTATTTATGTCCTTAGCCCACATTTTGATGGGATTGTTTGTTTTTTATCTTGCTGATTTGTTGGCGTTCCTTGTAAATTCTGGATATTAGTCATTTGTCAGAAGTATAGATTGCAAAGATTTTCACCTATTTTGTGGGTTATCTATTTACTGTGCTGATTATTTCTTTGGCTGTGGAGAACTTTTTAAGTTTAAGCTCCATCTATTTATCTTTGTTTTTGTTGCATTTGCTTTTGGGTTCTTGGTCATAAAGTCTTTGCCTAAGTCAGTGTGTAGAAGGGTATTTTCAATGTTATCTTCTAGAATTGTTATGCCATCAAGTCTTAGATTACAGTCCTTGATCCAACTTGAGTTGATTTTTGTATAAGGTAAGAGATGAGAATCCAGTTTCATTCTTCTATATGTGGCTTACCAATTATCCCAGGATCATTTTTTGAATAGTATGTCCTTTCCCCACTTTATATTTTTCCTTGCTTTGTTGAAGATCAGTTGGCTCTAAGTATTTGGCTTTATTTCAGGTTCTCCATTCTATTCCATTGGTCTGTGTGCCTATTTTTATACAAGTACCATGCTGTTTTGGTGACTTTGGCCTTACAGTATAGTTTGAAGTTGGGTAATGTGAAACCTCCAGATTTGTTCTTTTTGCTTAGTCTTGCTTTGGCTATGGGGACTTTTTTTGGTTCTATGTGAATGTTAACGGTTGCTTTCTTCTAAGTCTGTGAAGAATGATGGTGGTATTTTGATGAGAATTGCATTAAATTTGTAGATTGCTTTTTTATTTTATTTATTTTTTATTTTTTGAGACAGAGTCTCGCTCTGTCACTTAGGCTGGAGTGCAGTGCTGCGATCTCGGCTCACTGCAACCTCCACCTCCTGGGTTCAAGACATTCTCCTGCCTCAGCCTCCTGAGTAGCTGGGATTTTAGGCATGCACCACCACAATGGCTAATTTTTGTAATTTTAGTGGAGATACTGTTTCAGCATGTTGGCCAGGCTGATCTTGAACTCTTTACCTCTGGTGATCCACCCACCTCAGCATCTCAAAGTGCTAGGATTACAGATGTGAGCCACCATGCCAGGCCTGTAGATTGCTTTTGGTGATATGATCATTTTCCTGATATTGATTCTACCCATTCATGAGCATGAGCTTCCATTTGTTTGTGTCGTGTATAATTTCTTTCAGCAGTGTTTTGTCATTTTCCTTGTAGAGGTCTTTCACCTCCTTGGTTAGGTATTTTCTCAAGTGTTTCATTTTTCCTGCACCTCTTATAAAAGGGGGAAGAGTTATTGATTTCATTCTCAACTTGGTCACTATTGGCGTATAGCAGAGATACTGAGTTTTGTACATTAATTTTGTACCCTGAATCTTTGCTGATCTCATTTATCATTTCTATAAGCTTTTTGGATGAGTCTTTAGGGTTTTCTAAGTATATGATTATGTCATCAGCAAGCAGTGACAGTTTGACTTCCCCTTTACTGATTGAAAGTCTTTTATTTTTTTCTCTTGTCTGATTGCTCTCACTAGGACTTCCAGTACTATGTTGAATAGAAGTGGTGAAAGTGACCATCCTTGTCTTGTTCCAGTTCTCAGGGGCAATATTTTCAACTTTTCCCAATTCAGTACAATATTGGCTGTGGGTTTGTCATAGATGACATTTTTTACCTGACAGTATGTCCCTTCTATGTTGATTTTGCTGAGTGTTTTAATCAAAAAGATATGCTGGATTTTGTCAAATGCTTTTCCTGTGTCAATTGAGATGATGATGTGACTTTTGTTTTTTATTCTCTTTATGTGATGTATCACATTTATTGACTTGTGTATGTTAAACAGTGCCTGTATCCATGGAGTTTTGCATTTATGTTCACCAGGAATATTGGTGTGTACTTCTCTTTCTTTGTTATGTTCTTTCCTGGTTTTTGTATTAAAGCGATACTGGCTTCATAGAATGAGAATTCAGTGAGGAGATCCCATCAAATGTGGAGGAATGGGATCAGGGACCCATGTAAACAAGGAATCTGGCCACTTTTTCAATAGAGCAGTTGTGCTGTGCTAAGAGTTCACTTTGGCTCCCAGTCACCTTGAACTCTCCAAATCCTAAAAGCAAGAATAGCTAAGGCTGTTAAACAGGAAAGATGGTGAACTGCCCCTTCCTTTGGGAACTACACCCAAGGGAGGTTTGGAACAACTGTCAGCTGGAAAACACTGATGGGGGTAGTTGTAGATCCCAGTTGGAAAGTCCCAGTTGGAAGTGAGGAGGAATAGGATTAGGGGTTCACAATAGAAAGCAGTCTGACCACTTTTCCATAGAGCAGTTATGTTGTGCTTGGGGGTCTGCTCAAGACCGCAGTTGCCTCAGACTCTCCAAAGCCTGAAGGCAAGAACAGCTAGGGCTGCTGAACAGCTAGGGCTGCCACACAGCTATTATGACAGCCTTCCCCTTCCTCTGGGAGTTCCATCCCAGGGAGGTTTGAAATGGCTATCAGCTAGAAAGCACTGACTGAAGTGACTAGAGACCCCAGTTGAGAGATTCCAGCCGGTGAAGAAAAATGGGATCCTGGATTCAGGTGAACAAGCAGTCTGACCACTTCTCCACAGAGTTGCTGGACTGTGTTGAGGGACCACTCCAGTGCTGAAAGTGGGCACCCTTGTCTTGTTCCTTGACTACTAGAGCAGGAAGGATGGAAGGGTGACATGGGCTGAAAAACTACCTGTCAGGTACTATGCTCACTACCTGGGTGACAGGATCATTTGTGCATCAAACCTCAGTGGCATGCAATTTTTTCATGTGACAAATTTGCACATTTACCCTCTGAATCTAAAATAAAAGCTGAAGTAACCCCATCATGTTGCACACCCTAAAAAATATAAATAAATCTCATAAATATTAAACTTCATTATTATATTTTTCAAATGAGTCCATTTACAAATGATTTTGAGGAATTTACCTTTTGAATAATGGGAACCAAACACATTATAAAATTAGCGTTTTGGTAATCAAAATTAAGGTATTCACAAAATTTTCCTGAAGATCTGTTGGGTGCAGTGGCTCACTCCTATAATCCTAGCACTTTAGGAGGCCGAGGCAGGTGGATTGCCTGAGCTCAGGAGTTCTAGACCAGCCTGGCAACATGATGAAACCCCATCTCTACTAAAAAATACAAAAAATTAGCCCAGCACGGTAGCATGTGCCTGTAATTCCAGCTACTCGGGAGGCTTGAACCTGGGAGGCGGAGGTTGCAGTGAGCTGAGGTCGCACTGCAGCCTGGACGACAGAGTGAGACTCCGTCTCAAAAAAATAAATAAATAAAAATAAAAGTAAAAAAAAATTCCTGAAGATCTTTAAAAAAAATAGACATGGTAAAAGAATAAGGAATTCATAAGAAGATTTATGATTATGATTTTATTCCTGCTTGTATACAGTGGAGTGTGCTAGTAGTTAGCCATACCAGATTTCTTTCAACATAAAAAATGTGATGCCATAACTTCAAAAAATTGTGCAATTAGAATGAGCTTCTAGAACAAATTCTGCTTTCCTTACAAAAAAAGATGATGAAAGTTGCTGTTCAACATGAAAGAATTATGCTGTCAAATAGTCATTTGTTTGAATAACTACAACTTCGTCCTGTTAAGTGATTGCTTCTCTTTGGGCATTTTAGCAAGACAACTTCCAGCACTGGATAAAATTATGTAATGCATAATTATAAACTTTGACAGAATGCCTGCCTCATTTAAATCTGTTCAGGCAATCACTGAAAATAGAACTTAATATATCTTATCTGATCAGATTAATTTTACTTAAAATTTTAAACTAAAAATGATGCTACAATTTTTAAACAAGGAATGCCAAAGTAATAACGGTTGTTACAGAAATTATGTATATAAAATTTAATGTTTCTGACAATATTTAAATTCTGCATTTATCTTTTAAAGGCCTACTTTAAAATAGTAAATGGTCTATGCTTGGTTACCTGGTGGTAGTGTTCTTGCTTTATAAATTATCATAGCATAATTTTGTCTTGACCAAAGTAATTAAGGTTCACAATTTAGTCCTCACAACACCATGAGATGATTGAGGCTTAAAGACTAGGCAGTTTTATACAAAATGTGTATGTTACCACTTTTTAAAAAATTGTTGGAGTTACTAACATACAGATACAACCATAGATCTGAGACTAAAATGGGAGGCTGATAACTGGGGATAAATTAGAGATCATAGGAAGGAGGCTAATCTGGCAAAGAAGATGATGAGAAGTATCCACAGTACTAGCATCAACAATGGGGAACTTACAAAGATAATGAAGCGTCCATGATGGTACAGAGTGATGGTTTTCAAAGCATGGTCTCCAGAACAAAGACATCAGTATCATCTAGAAACACGTCTTAGGCCCCACCTCAGACCTACTGAAACAGAAACTCTGGTGATTCTGATGTACTCTAAAGTTTAAGGCCCACTGGTATAGAGTCTCAGAAACGGAGAAAGGAAAAGAGGAAATTGTTCACATGTTGCATGCTAGCAAGGACTTAAGGAAAATGAGAAGACGAGAGTATCTGTTAGAGTTGAGCGTGGAAGTCACTGGAGGCTGTAATACAAGAGACAGAAATGCATGCATACTAGTTTTTATAATATATTTATTAGGGAAATAAAGAGACAATAGAGTCAGTGGGATGCACATACTGTGAGATTTATGCTGTTATCTGGAGAAAACATGGAAAATGATACTGAGCGTGCTATATGTATTTATAGGACAGTTGGGAAATGTCAGGGAACTCTAGTCAACCTTGTAATAATGGAAGCTCCTTGACCAGGGATGTGGCCTTTGTAAGACAATAACTTAGTCAAGTGGGGTCACACACTAATGCCTCTGGTATGAGATGGAGAGAGATCTAGTGTTCTTTTGATGTGCTTACCCAGTGCTGCTGAACCAATCCTGCCAAGCCGCATAAAAAGTGAAGAGAAAGGGCAACCAGGACAATGCACGGAGGCCACCCAAAAGACAAAACGCATGTCTCTACTCTTTGATCTTGAAAGCAGCATGTCATAGACAAAAGTTTGGCTACATCAGAGGGGAGTCAAAATCATGCATAGCTCAAAAAGACACGTGGCTAAGAATTTTCTTTTTTAAAAAATATGGGTGTTACTAGAACACATTGGTGTCCTGAAGGGACTGATTCAAAGAGAGAACACTGATAATGCAAAACTGAAAGGATGAGTGGAGATGGGATCCGGAGTATATGTGAAGGGAATTGTCACAAAGGTTTAACTAGGAAGCAAGACAAAGAAGAGTTTGACTGCTGTTAGTTTTGTTGAGGGCATTCCTGTCTGCTAACTTGATGATCTCATGGTTTGGACCATCTCCTTCTAAGGAAAAATGAACTGATAACTGAAGTAGTGTTAATAGTACTTTCTGGACCATGACTTGGCTGCATACATCACCAAGTCTTTCATCCACGGAGAGATAAGAAGCAGAATTGGGTTTCAGGGTGGAATCAGAACTAAATGAGGCAACACCAGCTACCACATCCTTAGGAACTTTAGCCAGGATTCAGCATGTTCACAACACTTCCCTCCCTGCTATATGCATCACTATGTAGAGGCCACCCATAACCTGACCAGGGCCAGTGGTTCATTCACTGGCCCACGCACTTGAAGGCTGCTAGAGCAAAGTAATCACTATTTCTTGACTCTTAAACTAGTAATCCCCAATATGAAGAAAGGGTCTTAATCACTATAAGATCATTATCACCTTTATACAGGGCCTGGCTCACTTGTTCAGGTCAAGACACAAGAAGGAAAGCATTATTTCTTTCCTTCTTGACATCTTTCATCTGTTTCCCTCTATATCTACAAAGAAAGTGAACAGAAGAGAAACGACAAACTGCAATAATAAGAAAATGGGAAATGTCTTATGGAAGACTCATTTTTCAGGGTGTCTTGGAATTACACTATGTACTAGTAGCTTATGTGGTGACAGAATTAGAAATATCTAACAAGGATAGAGAGCATAAAAGCATAAAATAATATGCTATGATTTCAACTCTATTATCACTTTAGTGAAAGCAGACCAAAAAATGTTGAGTATGTATATCTGATCTTAGAGGAAAAAATCCATTTACTTTTCCTATTAAATTGAAGCCCTCCATAGGATGATATTAAGGCAAATGCATTTTTACGTACTGTTTTGCAGTACCTCATGTGACCTGTTTTTATAGTGATTTATTAGATGTGATTAGTGAAAATAAGCCACAACATAGTTTGCCTGACAGAACCATCTTACCCACAATTATAAATCATGTGTAACCACTTGGAACATATATTGTATTTTGAGTAAAATACAACCATGCAGGACATTACCCTCTCTTGTTATGTAATATTTATAGAAAACCAACAGCACCTCAAGCATGAGACAAAGTCTGAGTCCTCTATTATTTTACATTTCAACACTCTAAAAGCAGAAACAAATGGAAACATACAGTTTTTTAAATATTGCAGTCAGGCTCTCTGTAAAAGTTTAATGACCTCAGCATTTACAATGAAGATTAATGACCTAATACAGTTCAAAATAGACTTTTTGCTCAAATAGTTAAATTTTCCATAATGTCTGCTAAGGATAGTTAAGAAGAACATTTTTCTCATTTGACTTTGCTAATCATAGAACCATGCTGACTGGCCTATCAGAAATTCATGCTGCCTATTTTCAAGTGTGTTCTCATAGCTACTTGACTATCTTATTATTCATTTCTAGTTGATAGATTAGTCTGTCCCCTATACTTGAGTTCCAAATCATCTCTTATCTTCTCCAATTCTCTTGCCTAACTTTCCTAAACACTCTAGATGTTCAGGTAGCCCTGCCTTCTTGTTTAAGGAAGACATCAGTATTGAGACTATTAAGCTGAAACTCCCACTTCACTTAGTTTTTAAAATACATTTATTAGGTATTCTTTGCTTATGGGGAAGGGAAGAAGTAATCGGTATCTCCAATGAATTCCTACGGCACTTTGCTTCACTGATGCACTTATACGTTTATTACATTGTAATTATTTGTTAACACAGTTATATCCCCTTTTATATTATAGACTTATTGCATACAGAGGCCAAATCTTATACAAATGATTATCTTTCACAGAGCCAAGCCTTTTACACAATTCTCAATTAATATTTGCTAAATGAATGTAGTTAGGAATAAATTATGAAACACTGACCTTCATAATCTTGGTCTTTGTTTCAAAATAAAAACAATGTAAAGATATTCTATAGGTATATAATTTATTATGAAATTCACAGGTCAATAAAGGAAAGAGCAAAAACTACCTTGTGTAATGGATTTCAAAGAAGGAAAGTTTAATGTAAATTGATAAAGATTAATATCAATTAACTGGAATTTTAAAAATTACCTTCATGTACCTATAAATTCCCCAAGCCATTATGTGCCAGAGTATGTATTTGGAACACTGGTGTCAGTCATGATATTAAAGGTGTTTTATAAAATAATTTTGTGATCAAAAAGACATGTTAAATAGCATAATCTTAAAGAATCTAAGAACACCTGCAGAAAAAAAAAAAAAAGTCTCATTTAGCCCAGCATTTCTAGAGACCAAAGAACTCTATTTTGTAATTCATCTATTACTATCGATAGAACATTAGTGTTTAATAAATCTCAGTTTGGGAAATTCCACCTGAAAGGAACTCAAAGCAAGTGGTATGGCTTCATTTGGCTCTGACGTCTTCTAAAACAAGTCTTGGATCTCTTTTTTGTCTTTAACCTATTAAAATACTTCATTGAACACCAGCCAAGCACCATCCTCCCTAATAAGAACTGTGAATACACAACACAAGCAAAATGGGCATAGTCCCCCCACCCCATGACATTTAGCTTAGTGAGGATGCAATTATTATTGATAAGGTCCAAGAAATATTAGACTCAGTAGGCCAAGAAAACTGTGGGAGACAGAACATTCCCCATAGAGAAAAAAACATGGACAAAGGCAGCATGGTGTAGGGAGGGGCATGGATATTCAAGACCAGGGCTGGAGACAAAGAGTGCATTAGGAAATGGTGAAGATAAGACTGCAGTGGTACATGAGGACAGAGCCATACAGAGCATTGCAGGCAGAGTTTTTAAAGATGTGTTTTTATTCTAAAACTAATGGGAAACCATTTAAGTATCAATCAGCAAGAAACTGATGTGCATTTTAAAAAGATTCCAGCTGCAATTAGAAAAATTTTGACAGAATCAAGAAAGGATATGGACTTATCAGTTAGAAATAATAATTTAGTAATTCTGGCAAGAAAAAATCAGAATTTAGTGATATGGACTGCAATGTGGCCCTCACCACCACCCCAAACGCTTATGTTGAAGCCCTAAGTCCCAAAACTCCTTATGACTCTATTGAAGATAGGACCTGTAAAGGAGTGATCAGGTTAAATAAGGTCATAAAGGTGGAGCCCTGATATAGGGATACTGGCATATTTATAAAAGAGGGAAAATAATACCAGAGATCTGTCTCTTTGCCATTGAAGACACAGCAAGAAAGTGGCCATCTCCAAGCCAGGAAAAAGAGATTTCACCAGAACCGGAATTCTTCCAGAACCTTAAGCTGGGACTTCCCAGCCTCCAGAACTGCTAGAAATTAAATCTTTGTTATTTAAGCCATCTGGTGTATGAAGTTTTGTTATGGCAGACCAAGCAAACTGAGACACTTGGAGTAGAGTATTGGTGGTAGAGATGAAGAAGCATATACTGACATACAAAAGATACGTAAGAGGAAAATCAGTACCACTTGATGATATGGAAATAGAGGGAAGACCAAGGATGAACTCTGATTTCTGGCTTTTTTGTTTCCTCTTAATGTTTTTTTCTCTAAAATACTTACAACTCTTTAATGTTAACCTATGTTTCTCTTTCACGTCATGTGTACAACTGTTTGTTTTCCTACGTTTCCGTATTTCCTCAAAACTCAGAGCCCTTGCATATTCTATTTCTCTTGCTTTAAATATCTATTATTCTCCTAACTTTTATTTGACTGTCTAACTTCTACTCAACCATCCTTTAATACAATAACCAAGCCTCAGAATCTAATATTCCTCCTACATGTCCCCTGCCTACTTATCACTTGCCATTTTAACTGTCTGTTAATTCTTCTCTTCGTCCTATAATGATGAGAATGGATTGTGATGTATTAGAGAAGGTGATGCTTAAGGTAAATTTTGAAGGAAGGATAAGTAAGAGCTAGCCAGGCAAAGAAGGGGAATAATGGCTGTTCTATTCATTTTTCTATCTATGAGAAGTCCCATATTATAACAATGGGTATATGGTAGACCCAATAGATATTTGTTGACTTAGCTAATGAAGGGATTGATCTAACATATATTTGTATAATTTTTCAGATCTTCTGTCATGTACTTAAGTTGATCCACAGATGCCCTTGTGATTAACGTTCTTTTTAATTGGACACTTTAAATTTGCACTCAAAAGCCTTCTCTTACCAACACCAAAATTGTTCATTGTGTGAACCAATGTTAAAATGGAATCACAGAGAAATGTACTTTTAAACAATAATAAACTTCTTCAAGTTATAAAACAAAAAAACTCTTTGATAAAAGATTTAGGTTGGGTGCAGTGGCTCACACCTGTAATCCCAGTGCTTTGGGAAGCTGAGGCGGGTGGATCACGAGGTCAGGAGATCGAGACCATCCTGGCTAACACGGTGAAACCCTATCTCTAATAAAAATACAAACAATTAGCCGGGCGAAGTGGCCCCACACCTGTAGTCCCAGCTACTCCGGAGGCTGAGGCAGGAGAATGGCGTGAACCCGGAGGCGAAGCTTGCAGTGAGCCGAGATCAGGCCACTGCACTCCAGCCTGGGCGACAGAGCAAGAGACTCCCTCTCAAAAATAAAGATTTAGGAGATAAAGAAAACTATAAGGCAGAAAGTGACAATTACTTACAACCCTATATCCTGGAGATAACCTTGCCTTCTACTTTGAAACATATGTCACCAAAATTTCAACTATGTTTACATATACACACATACTTTTGTCTTTCTACAAAAAATAAAATGTTAAAAATATGATGTTATACATAAATTATTTTTACTTAATCATATATTACAGATATCTTGTCATTTCGGTAAAGGTGTATATGCATCAGTATTTTTATTGGCTGCACAGTAATACACAAATATAGTAGTATTTAGTCGTATTAAAATCTCCTTTTAGTGGTCATTTAAGCTGTTATATTGAAATTAGGGATTTTTTTTTTTTAACTTTTAGGTTTGGGGTACATGTGCAGGTTTGTTATGTAGGTACACTTGTGTCATGGACATTTTTTTGTACAAATTATTTCTTGACACTGGTACTAGGCCTAGAACCCAATAGTTGTTTTTTGTTTTGTTCCTTGTCCTCCTCTCACCTTCCATTCTCCAGTAGTTCCCAGTGTCTGTTGTTCCCCTCTTTGTGTCCATGTGTTCTCATGATTTAGCTCCCACATATAAGTGAGAACATGCGGTATTTGGTTTTCTGTTCCTACATTATTTTGCTATGGATAATGGCCTCCAGTTCCATCAATGTAGGATCTGATCTCATTCTTTTTATGGCTGCATAGTATTCCATGATGTATATGTACCATATTTTCTTTATCTAGTCTACCAGGGATGGGCAGTTTGGTTGATTCCATCCTATTTTGCTATTGTGAATAGTGCTGCATCTGTATTTATGACACAACAATTTATATTCTTTTGGTTATATATCCAGTAATGGGATTACTGGGTCAAGAGGTAGTTCTGTTTTTAGTTCGTTGAGGAATTGCCACACTGCTTTCCACAATGGTTGAACTAATTTATAATCTCACCAACAGTGTATAGGCATTCCTTTTTCTCCGCAACTTCACCAGCATCTGTTATTTTTTGACTTGTTTATAAGAGTCATTCTGACTGGTGTTAGATGATATCTTATTGCGTTTTTGATTTATATTTCTCTGATCTATGATATTGAGCTTTTTTTTCCATATACTTGTTGGCTGCATGTATGTCTTCTTTTGAAATGTGTCTGTTCCACATACACACAGACACACACTTGAAGCTGAATGAGGACTCCTGGGACTGTTTTTATAGCAAGCTGTTCTCACCTCCAGGCACACTATTAACATTAGAGAGGAATGGATACAAAGTAAGCTGTCAATATCAGATTATCTTTCCATTTTTGGTGTGGTCATGTTCTACCCTCTGTTTAAAGAAACATAACAAATTATAAAAACACAAAAACTGTGCATAGAAAGGAGAGTTACATAAAACCAAAGGGGAAAAATCTAATAACACCAGTGGTTCCTGAGAGACCAAGAAGAAAGAAAAGTTTCCTTGAATGAATTAATGGCATTCACAGAGACCTGGATGAGACTGGAGATGGTTATTCCAAGTGAAGTAACTCAGGAATGGAAAACCAAACATCATACATGCTCACTCATAAGTGGGCACTAAGCTAAGAGGATGCAAAGGCATAAGAAGACATAGTGGGCTTTGGAGACTTAGGGGAAAAGGTGGGAGTGGGGTGAGAGATAAAAGACTACAAATTGTGCACAGTGTACACTGCTTGGGTGATGGGTACACGAAAATCTCACAAATCACCCCTAAAGAACTTACTCTTGTAAACTAACACCATCTGTTCCCCCAATAACCTATGGATATAAAAATTAATAATTATTAAAAAAAGAAAGAAAAGTGTCTGTTCATGTCCTTTGCCCACTTTTTAATGGAGTCATTTGTTTTTTGCT
>NW_012106408.1:1461879-1465750 GCF_000951045.1 Mandrillus leucophaeus
GTTGGCTGCATGTATGTCTTCTTTTGAAATGTGTCTGTTCCACATACACACAGACACACACTTGAAGCTGAATGAGGACTCCTGGGACTGTTTTTATAGCAAGCTGTTCTCACCTCCAGGCACACTATTAACATTAGAGAGGAATGGATACAAAGTAAGCTGTCAATATCAGATTATCTTTCCATTTTTGGTGTGGTCATGTTCTACCCTCTGTTTAAAGAAACATAACAAATTATAAAAACACAAAAACTGTGCATAGAAAGGAGAGTTACATAAAACCAAAGGGGAAAAATCTAATAACACCAGTGGTTCCTGAGAGACCAAGAAGAAAGAAAAGTTTCCTTGAATGAATTAATGGCATTCACAGAGACCTGGATGAGACTGGAGATGGTTATTCTAAGTGAAGTAACTCAGGAATGGAAAACCAAACATCATACATGCTCACTCATAAGTGGGCACTAAGCTATGAGTATGCAAAGGCATAAGAATGACATAGTGGGCTTTGGAGACTTAGGGGAAAAGGTGGGAGCGGGGTGAGAGATAAAAGACTACAAATTGTGCACAGTGTACACTGCTTAGGTGATGGGTACACGAAAATCTCACAAATCACCCCTAAAGAACTTACTCTTGTAAACTAACACCATCTGTTCCCCCAATAACCTATGGATATAAAAATTAATAATTATTAAAAAAAGAAAGAAAAGTGTCTGTTCATGTCCTTTGCCCACTTTTTAATGGAGTCATTTGTTTTTTGCTTGTA
This sequence comes from Mandrillus leucophaeus, assembly GCF_000951045.1. Taxonomy (NCBI): domain Eukaryota; kingdom Metazoa; phylum Chordata; class Mammalia; order Primates; family Cercopithecidae; genus Mandrillus; species Mandrillus leucophaeus. The sequence continues at coordinate 1,462,640 of NW_012106408.1, forward strand.
AATTTGTTTAAGTTCCTTATAGACGCTAGATATTAGACCATTGTCAGATGGATAGTTTGCAAATATTTTCTCCCATTATGTAGGTTGTCTGCTTACTCTTTTGATAGTTTATTTTGCTGTGCAGAAGCTCTTTAGTTTAATGAGATCCCATTTGTCAATTTTTGCTTTTGTTGCAATTGCTTTTGGCATCTTTGTCATGAAATCTTTGCCAGTTCGTATGTCCAGAATGGTATTGCCTAGGTTGTCTTCCAGAATTTTCATGGTTTGTAGTCTTACACTTAAGTCTTTAATCCATACTGAGTTGGTTTTTTGTATATGGTGTAAGAAAGGGGTCCAGTTTCTATTTTCTGCACATGGCTAGCCAGTTATCCCAGCACCATTTATTGAATAAAGAGTCTATTCTGCATTGTTTGATTTTGTCAGCTTTGTTGAAAATCAGATAGTTGTAGGTGTGCAGAATTATTTCTGGGCTCTCAGTTCTGTTCCATTGATTGATATATGTTATTGTAGCAGTACCAGTATGCTCTTTTGGTTACTGTAGCCCTATAGCACAGTTTGAAAGTCAGGTAACATGATGCCTGCACCTTTTTCTTTTTGCTTAGAATTGCCTTGGCTATTCAGGCTCCTTTTTGGTTCCATAAGAATTTTTAAAACGGTTTTTTCTAGTTCTGTGAAGAATGTCAGTGGCAGTTTGATAGGATAGCACTGAATCTGCAAATTGATTGGGCAGTATGGCCATTTTAAAGATACCGAGTCTTCCTGTCAAAGAGCATGGAGTGTTTATCCATTTGTTTGTGTCATCTCTGATTTCTTTGAGTAGTGTTTTGTAATTCTCATTGTAGAGATCTTTTGCCTCCCTGATTAGCTGTATTCCTAGGTATTGTTTATTTTTTGTGGCAATTGTGAATGGAGTTGCTTTCCTGATTTGACTCTCAGCTTGGCGGTAATTGGTATACAGGAATGTCAGGGAATTTTGTTCACTGATTGTATATACTGAAACTCTCTGCTGAGACTGTTTATCAGTTTAAGGAGCTTTTGGGCCAAAACTATCGGGTTTTCTAAATACAGGATTATGTCATGTGCAAACAAGGATAGTTTGACTTCTTCTCTTCCTATTTGGATGCCTTTAGTTCTTTCTCTTTCCTGATTGCTCTGGCTGGGACTTCCAATACTATGTTGAATAGGAGTGGCAAGAGAAGACATCTTTGTCTTGTGCTGGTTTTCAAGGGAAATGGTTCCAACTTTTGCCCATTCAGCACGATGGTGGGTGTGGGTTTGTCATAAGTGACTCTTACTATTAATATTTTGAGGTATATTCTGTCAATACCTAGCTTATTGAGAGTTTTTTAACATGAAGAAATAGTGAATTTTATTGAAAACTATTCTGCATCTCTTGAGATAATCATGTGATTTTTGTCTGTTTATGTGTTGAATCATACTTATTGATTTGCATATGTTGAACCAACCTAGCATCCCACGAATAGAGTTTACTGGGTCGTGGTGGATTAGCCTTTTGAAGTCCTGCTGGATTTGATTTGCTGGTATTCTGTGAGGATTTTTGCATCAGTGTTCATCAAGGATATTGGCCTGAAATTATCTTTTTCTTTTTTCTTTTTCTTTTTGTTCTGTGTTTCTGCCTTGTTTTGGAATCAGGGTGATGCTAACCTCATAGAATGAGTTGGGGAGAAGTCTCTCTTCAGTTTTTTGGAATAGTTTCAGTAGGATTGGTACCACATCTTCCTTTATATCTGGTGTATATATCTGGTATTCAGCTGTGAATCTGTCTGGTCCTGGACTTCTTTTGTTGATAGGCTATTTATTACTGATTCAATATTGGGGTTGTTATGGGTCTGTTCAGGGAATCAGTTTATTCCTCGTTCAGTCTTGGGAGGGTGTATATGTCCAGGAATTCTAGATTTTCTAGTTTGTATGCAAAGAGGTGTTCATAGTCGTCTCTGCTGGTTATTTGTACTTTCTTTCTTACTTCTTACTCTCTCTCACTCATGTGATGCCTTCTGCCATGTATAACGCAAGAAGGCCCTGACCAGATGCCAGTGCCTTGGTTTAGAAATTCCCAGTCTCCAGAATTGAGAGGAAACAAATAGATTTCTATGGTGACAGTGGTATTATCCCCTTTATTGTTCCTAATTGTGTTTATCTGGATCCTCTCTCTTTTCTTTTTTATTATTCTAGCTAGTGGTCCATCTAGTTTTTCAAAAAACTAGCTCCTGGATTTGCGGGTCTCTTGAATGACTTTTTGGTCTCAGTCTCCTTCGGTTCAGCTCAAAGTACTTCATAGGGCAGTGGCAGCAGGATCTCTCCTCCTTCCCACCTGTCAGCAGCAGCAGCATAGGCAGTGTGGCAGGGTGCATGCTTTTGGGTCATGGCCGGGTGCTAGCAGGTGCCAGGTGCTGGCTTCCATGAGGGCATTCGCAGCAGTGGCAGTGGCAGAAGGGCTACAGGAATTGTGAGGCCCCACCAGGGACTGTGCGTGCCTTCACTCTGGTGGTGATGTTAGCACAGGGGCGGGTCGTTGGTGTGTGCAAGACTGTGTGTGCCCTCTGTGGATATTCATGCTGGCCGTGATAACTGCTCAGGGCAGGCACAGGACTGCTGTTCTCCATGCATAGTTTCGTGACTTACAGGTGGCAGTGTTGGCACAGAGCCTGTGCACTGGTGAGGAAAGGGCTGGCGGGCTCCTTGGTGCCAAGGACAACAGCAGTGCAGCCGGGAGTGGGCTGTTGGGGTACACTCAGGCCCGCAGCAGTGACACCGTAGGGTGTAGATGGCACATGCACAGTGGTGGGAAAGGGAAGGCAAGGTCTGCCCACACACACACACCAGCAAAGCAATGCAGGGGTGGCCATAGGTGAGCGCATGAAGATGAAGCCACAGCACAGGGGAGGCTGCAGTGTGGGGAGGACCCAGGCCAACTGGTGCATGCTTGCGGGCCCCTGTGCTGGAGAGCTCAGGCAAGGTCCACCAGCACAGGAGCTTGGGGCCCCAAGGAGGTTCCTGGGCTCTGTATTAGGTGCAGCCAGGTTTGGGCCCTGAGAGAGGCCAGCTGACTAGGGGTGCTCAAATTGGACTGGTCTCCTCTCATGGGCAAGA
>NW_012106408.1:1465800-1475458 GCF_000951045.1 Mandrillus leucophaeus
TTCTGCATCTCTTGAGATAATCATGTGATTTTTGTCTGTTTATGTGTTGAATCATACTTATTGATTTGCATATGTTGAACCAACCTAGCATCCCACGAATAAAGTTTACTGGGTCGTGGTGGATTAGCCTTTTGAAGTCCTGCTGGATTTGATTTGCTGGTATTCTGTGAGGATTTTTGCATCAGTGTTCATCAAGGATATTGGCCTGAAATTATCTTTTTCTTTTTTCTTTTTCTTTTTGTTCTGTGTTTCTGCCTTGTTTTGGAATCAGGGTGATGCTAACCTCATAGAATGAGTTGGGGAGAAGTCTCTCTTCAGTTTTTTGGAATAGTTTCAGTAGGATTGGTACCACATCTTCCTTTATATCTGGTGTATATATCTGGTATTCAGCTGTGAATCTGTCTGGTCCTGGACTTCTTTTGTTGATAGGCTATTTATTACTGATTCAATATTGGGGTTGTTATGGGTCTGTTCAGGGAATCAGTTTATTCCTCGTTCAGTCTTGGGAGGGTGTATATGTCCAGGAATTCTAGATTTTCTAGTTTGTATGCAAAGAGGTGTTCATAGTCGTCTCTGCTGGTTATTTGTACTTTCTTTCTTACTTCTTACTCTCTCTCACTCATGTGATGCCTTCTGCCATGTATAACGCAAGAAGGCCCTGACCAGATGCCAGTGCCTTGGTTTAGAAATTCCCAGTCTCCAGAATTGAGAGGAAACAAATAGATTTCTATGGTGACAGTGGTATTATCCCCTTTATTGTTCCTAATTGTGTTTATCTGGATCCTCTCTCTTTTCTTTTTTATTATTCTAGCTAGTGGTCCATCTAGTTTTTCAAAAAACTAGCTCCTGGATTTGCGGGTCTCTTGAATGACTTTTTGGTCTCAGTCTCCTTCGGTTCAGCTCAAAGTACTTCATAGGGCAGTGGCAGCAGGATCTCTCCTCCTTCCCACCTGTCAGCAGCAGCAGCATAGGCAGTGTGGCAGGGTGCATGCTTTTGGGTCATGGCCGGGTGCTAGCAGGTGCCAGGTGCTGGCTTCCATGAGGGCATTCGCAGCAGTGGCAGTGGCAGAAGGGCTACAGGAATTGTGAGGCCCCACCAGGGACTGTGCGTGCCTTCACTCTGGTGGTGATGTTAGCACAGGGGCGGGTCGTTGGTGTGTGCAAGACTGTGTGTGCCCTCTGTGGATATTCATGCTGGCCGTGATAACTGCTCAGGGCAGGCACAGGACTGCTGTTCTCCATGCATAGTTTCGTGACTTACAGGTGGCAGTGTTGGCACAGAGCCTGTGCACTGGTGAGGAAAGGGCTGGTGGGCTCCTTGGTGCCAAGGACAACAGCAGTGCAGCCGGGAGTGGGCTGTTGGGGTACACTCAGGCCCGCAGCAGTGACACCGTAGGGTGTAGATGGCACATGCACAGTGGTGGGAAAGGGAAGGCAAGGTCTGCCCACACACACACACCAGCAAAGCAATGCAGGGGTGGCCATAGGTGAGTGCATGAAGATGAAGCCACAGCACAGGGGAGGCTGCAGTGTGGGGAGGACCCAGGCCAACTGGTGCATGCTTGCGGGCCCCTGTGCTGGAGAGCTCAGGCAAGGTCCACCAGCACAGGAGCTTGGGGCCCCAAGGAGGTTCCTGGGCTCTGTATTAGGTGCAGCCAGGTTTGGGCCCTGAGAGAGGCCAGCTGACTAGGGGTGCTCAAATTGGACTGGTCTCCTCTCATGGGCAAGACTGACTTGCAGCGTTCAGGCCCTACAGTTCCTCTAAGGCTAAAGTCTCCAATGACAGCAAGTCGAGGCTAGGGGGATAGGCATCCCTGGCCATGCTCCACCACTGGGTTCCACACTGGCTGGAGTTATGCCCATACCACTTATCTAAGCAGCACTCCCTACCAAGTCAACTTTCCATAGTGGTCAAGGGGTCTCTTCCTGCTGAGATTCCAGAGGCCAGTGAGGACAGCAGATTGCTCTTTGCTCGTTCAACTCACACCCTCTGCAGGAGTCCTTGGGGCCCAGGAATGGGTGGTGGTGCACAGTAGCCCCGTGCAGGGTACCCAGCTTCCTCCCCCTTCAGCTTAGCGTCTGTCTTCCCTCCTTGCTCTCAGTGCCTTTCCTCTGAAGATCTTCTAGGAGTGGCAAGTCTTCATGATGTCCCGGCCCCTCAGTGGGAGATGATCCTTCTGGTTGCATCTAGTCAGCCATCTTGGAGCAGGAGCCAGGATTTCAATATAAGCTGACAATCTAGTATCCTAAACTCATTCTATTTTCTCTTTGATGAAACTATCTTAAGAAAGAATCTAATTCATTTGAAAATGTACCTTGGTGATAATTCCTCATAATGGGCTGACAGCAAAAATAGACTATTGTTTATAGTTCAGTTTGTCTCCTGTCTTGTTAGCAGTGAACATTAGCCAACAGTATTCTCAGTAGCCACAGTTACTATTTTGAGTAAAGATCATTTAAATGGTAAGGGACTACTAACACTTAAAAATCTCATATTAATTAGAATAATAAGATCCATATTTCTCAATCATCCCAAGATTAAGAAGAATAATTGCCATGGTTTGAATGTGTCCCCTAAAGTTTATCTACTGGAAACTTGATCCTGAATGTGGTGTATTAGAAGGTGAGGTCTAACAGGAGGTGTTTTGGGTCATGAAGGTATCACCCTCGTGAATGAATTAATACCATTATCATAGTAATGTCTTTGTTATCATGGCAGTGGGTTTCTTATAAAAGGACAATTGGGCCCCCTCTTACTCTCTCTCACTCATGTGATGCCTTCTGCCATGTATAACACAAGAAGAAGGCCTTGACCAGATGCCAGTGCCTTGGTTTTGAAATTCCCAGTCTCCAGAATTGAGAGGAAACAAATAGACTTCTGTTCTTTAGAAATTACCCAATGTTGGTTATTCTGTAATAGCAGCACAAAACTAAGACAATGTTACTACTCTGTGTGTGTGTGTGTGTGTGTGTGTGTGTATGCACATACATGTGTACGTGTACAGATGTTAACATACTCTGCTAGTGGAAATCTGAATTGGAATAACTTTATTGAAGGCAAAGTTGGCAATTTTATTGGACTTTTCTATGCCACCTGTCCCTTTTGATACCACTGCTAGTTTTGTTCAGGTACAGTTAACAGCCTTTCCCATCTGGCTTTATTGCCTCTTTCTTGCTTTGAGATATGAGCTTCTGCAATGGTTTGGTGAGGGTTTTCAAAGGCATCCTTCTCTGAGAAGTCTGCAGGTGAGAGGGAGTTAATATCTGATGGGCCACCCTTAACTAATGGGGAAAGAAGCAAATTTATGCCATGGGAGAAAGTGCTGAGAATCATTTCCTACACTTTATCATACGGTTGCTAGCAGATCTAGCACCAGAGATTGAAGTGGTGCCTCTGAAGAATATATTCTTATTTTGCATTTCCTTTTGATATAGTTTGGATGCCCCTTCCAAATCTTGTACCGAGATGTATTCCCCAGTGTTGGAGGTGGGACCTGGTGGGAGGTGTTTTGGTCATGTGAGCGGGTCTCTCATGGCCTAGTGCTGTCCTCCGTGGTAGTGAGTTCTTTTGAGATCTGGTTGTTTAAAGTGTGTGGCACTTCCCCACTCTCTCTCTCTTGCACCTGCCCTCACAATATGAGACATCTGCTCTTCCTTTGCTTTCCACCATGATTGGAAGCATTCTGAGGCCTCATAAGATGCCAAGCAGATGCCAGCGCCATACTCCCTGACAGCTTGCAGAACTGTGAATTAATTAAACCTCTTTTCTTTATAAATTACTCAGTCTCTGGTATTTCTTTGTAGCAACACAAGAATGAACTAACACACTTTTCCTCTTTGTTTTAGTACCCTGTCCTGCATTCCTGCTTCCTCAGATTATATTTCCAAATTAATTAGATTATATTTCCAAATTAATCATGTGTTAATCAAGCGTTTGTTTCACGCTTGACAATTAAGAGAATGAAGGCTAAGAAACCGTAATAAATAAAAATTTAAGGGTGTATAACTTTTGCTCTTGTAATTCTACTTTTTAGAACTTCTCCAAAAATGAAGGAGAAAGAATAAGGAGACAGAAAAAAATCTGTTTAACTATAAAACACACTCTTTATATCTAGTTTCCTAATTGCTGTAGCCTCAATTTTTGCATAAAGATTGTCTTTTAGGTCAAGGTAGCTCTTTCCTTTAGAAAGTCTTCAGTTTGTTAATACCATGAGCAAAACTATGATCAAGTTTTGACATTGTTATTAAACAGATGTCTAAATACAATGAAGATGTTGCTGAATGCCCATGTCTGCAATGCTTATAATGACAGCCATAACTTTAAGTACATTTATATTGTTTTGCTTTGTTTATGAATGTGTTTGGATTTAACTAGAAAAGTAACAGAAAAAAAAATCTTTACAATTTATAATTAATTTGAGGTTCAGTGGAAGATTTACAGATCCTGTGAACAGAATGTAAGTATGTGTGCTTGTTTTTATATGTGATAATTTTATCATTGTCTTATAAATTCTCATAAACTAAAATAGATTAGATAACAAATATTTTCACAGACCAATGTTTGCACATCCAATCTTTATCTTTAGCAAATTAAAATAAGGTATTACTGGAAATGATTTTATTTTACCCAAGAAATGAAGGTAAAGATGTTGATAATTATTCTTTAGGGTACCACAGCAACAGTTCCAAGAATCCTTTTAAAGCTTAAAAAGTCTGAAATAACAGTGTTACATTGGCAAAGTGTTGCTGCAGACACTTGCAATATAAAGAAACATAATGGAGAGGTCTAGAAATAGAAATGTTAAAGAAAGTTTACTTAAAATGATCAATTTTAGAAGTTTTCTTTAAGTCAGCTATCCAGGGAGTTGACCAATTACTTTTAAAATGTTGTAGGTAATAAAATGTCTCTAAGTTTCTGTGAAATTTATATTTTAGTGACTTTGTTGCCTGTTGCCTTTATTCTTTGTCCCTAGTTATTTTCTTAATTATAAGTGAGGTTAAAATTTTTTAATATAGTTTTTAAATATTGTTACCTTGTTTTGTCAACTTTTCTTGTGTGTCCCTTGCATATGTTTTCATAGGGTCTTTTCTTTTTATTTTCAAGAGTTCATTTTATACTAAGAAAACTACCAAATGTCAAAATAGAAATTTTTAACACTCGGTTAGTTCATTAATGAGCTAATTATATATTTGAGACATGTTTGTCTACTTGTATATAAGTCATCTTTTTAACTTTTGAAAGCTGTATGTTGACACTTCTTTCCTTAAGCGAATGGCATTTTTTTTTTCTAATTTTTCAGTGGTCTTTTGACTTATGTAAAACCTTATAAGATTTCATTGGCTTATATAATTAAAAATATTTTGTGTAGTTAGCTCATTGTTATCATTGTGAATTCGAGATTTGGGGACATACTTAGAAATTATATCTCTTCCTGCAAAACTATTTTTAAAAATAGAACACTACCCTTTTCCAGTATGTTATGGTCTCTCATTTTGAATATTTCTATCTTTCCTGTTTCAGAAATTATTCACAGATATGAAAATAAGTAATCTGCTTATATTTCATCTAATATCTATCAATATTTACATGTATTTTACAATTGTTAAATAATTCAGCTTTACATCTCTGGCACAAAATGGCAATTTTTAAATATTCTAAATGTCCATGTGTCTTCAAACATGTTTCTGTCCCATTTTTCTATCTAATCAAAAGCAAGTATCATCCTACTTTAGTGGCTACAGCTCTACTTCAAGCATTATTCTCTGGTACAGCTAACTCTATCCTGCTCCGCACCCAGCTTTGCAGGTCTTCCGACTATTCTTCCATGTATATCATTCCAGTTGGCCATTGTATTAATACATAATCATATAAACTTAAAAATGTCTTGTTTTTATAGGGATGGCATATTTTACAAATTAGTTTAGAAATAATTCACATCTTTACAACATTAAAAAGTATTGTCCAAATATTAGGCGTTTCTTCCAATTTATTCAAATGTGTTTTGTCCTTTCCCCTTATTTGGAGCAAGAGAAAATTATTATAATAATCTTTCAAGAATTCTTATTTTTAATTTATTTATCGTTTATGCCATTTTTGTTGCTCCTGTTTTCTGCTTAAATAGAAGCTTATATTTTTGATAAAGTATGCATTGAAGAAAACTTTTTAAATATTTTGAAGGAAAAATCTAGCCAACCTTATTCAAAGCAGTTAAGTGCTCAAGTCATTACAAATTTTTAAAATCAGGTAAAAGCATTACTTTTGTACATTATGGCCAAGAATAGATAAAACTAATTTTCTTTAATGACAACATGTGAAGTCACTGTTAATTGCCTACCAATGGATAGTCTCACCATTCTTAGTTTTTGAAAAATCACACTCTTAATTATTACCCTCCTATTTTCCTGTTACTCATGGTGATGTACCGTCAGTATAAGTCAATTATGGGAATTTGCTCAATTTCAAAAGAAATACTAAGGAGAAAATTATCTCCCCATGTGTGGCCTGTGTATATTAATGTGATAGTAATAATATGGGTGACACATTAAACAGCAGTCATCGCACAACAATGAGTAGAACTAGCCAGAAGGAAGCTACACACTGACAGGCAGAGTTGAAAGGTCGCAGGACACAGGTTCTTATGTTGCTGAACTAAACAAACTTAGATGTCTGTCTATAAGGCTCTTTTTGTGTGAGAAAACTAATTTTCCTCATGGTCTAAACCTACTGAATTGGGATTTTTTTTCTGTTACTTTCAGCTAAGAATATATTGATTTTATTTACACTTAGAAAGTTCCAATTACTACTATTAACAACAATACTACAGAAATCAAAACGCTAAACAAATAAGAAAATGTTGGAAGATTTCCATAAGGGACACTTGTAGAAAACATGCTTTTCTCCTCAGGCACAATAACCAAATCTCTGTTGTCCAGAGTGGTCCCAGGCATCCAAAATATGCTGGTTCCTTGTCAGCACTTACAGGCTGGTTTCAGTCCTTTCAGTGTTTCCATTTATAATTCTGGCTAACAGACTTAGCTATTATCTATATATTTAGATGTATGTTATAGTTCCTCTTAATTCTTGAATTGAAATGAAATAAATTGATTACATTATACTTGCTTTTTTCTAATCTTCTCACACTCTCGTTTTCAAATTACTATTTTTACATTTTGATGTAAACAATACAGTAGTATTTTCCATAACCAGAATTCCTACAAGTTTGACCTTTATTCTGTAGCTAAAAATCCTCAAAGCTTTTTCATCTCTCTATTATATCATGGCTTCTCCATTCCAGTTATTTATTTTTATGCAACTCCTGATTAGATTATGGCATCAAGTAGTTTATATTTCAATCATGATTTGAGTAAACTAAATTTCTCAACTTCTTTTGTGTTTCATGTTTGTCATTCTTATATTTAAACAGCTTTTCTAGTTACACAATTATTTGATTACCAGTTATTTGCTGTATGTGCCACTATCTTGTAGCACTGAAGAAGTAAAGCTGTGGCCAGCCTGATTTTGTCTTTATCATGAGTTGCCGAGTTATCGTGAGTTTTTTTTTTTTTTTTCCTGTAGAAATTCAGAATTTTCTATTTCCTTGAAATAACAGTAACTTTACCAAGTTATTTCCAGAGGTTAGTTTCTCTTTATCAGTTTTGCCTGGGACACAATCTGTTTTATTCAGTAAATGTTTCTTTTATAAGATAGTTGAAAATTCTGTTGAGTTTTTTTCTGTTTATTTTTTGGAAAGATAAGAGTGCATAAATTGAATCTTTTATCTATCTTTCATACTTATATACAGCTTGAGTATTTCTAAATCTGAAAACCCAAAATCAAAAATGCTCCAGAATTCACAACTTTTTGAGTGTCAACATAGTGCCACAAGTCACAAATTTCATACCTGATTACATGTGATAGATTATGGCAAATGCAGGCATAAAACCCACAGTTTATTCAACATCCCCAAGGGACAAAAGACCCTCCCAATCCTCTTCAATTGCAGTATATCTTTTCTGCACATGCCTAGATTCCTCCATGCAAGCACACCCACAAAAGGTGTGGGTGCAGGCTGAACACACCAATGGCAAGTTTCCCATAATTCTCCACATGAGGCCAAGACCTGTGTGCATTACTCACTGTGTTTCTTTGTTTATTCTCTACTTGGCGATATAAACATATTGTTGAAAATATGGGGTTAAAAAGCCTGCAGATACCCCTGTAGAAAACAGTGATAAGAGAAGGAAGAAGCATTTATGTTTATAGCATGGAAAGTCAAACTGCTGGAGAAACAACAGCGGTGTTAAGTATAAAACATCTTTCAGAAGAGTATGGCGTTGAAATGACCATTAGACATGATTTGAAGCAACAGAGGATAAACTGTTGAAGGTCTCTTTTATGCTGAAAGTGATAAACAGAAGTTAATTAAAAATAGAAAACACTACATTAAGCTAAAAATGAAGATTTTTGGTTATGTATTAAAAGAATGGCTCCATCAGTTTCAGTGCACACATGCCACTTCATGGTATGCTGATTATTAAACAAGCAAAGAACCATTACTACAAACTGAAGAGAACTGAATATTCAACAGGCTGGCTGCAGACTTTTTTTAAAAAAAGACTTGGCATTACATGTTAAAATATTTGTGGTGGTAAAGCACTTGCTGATTGTGAAGCAGTGGGAGACGTCATTAACAAGGCCATTTGCCAAGGTCACTGCTGATGAAAATCTGACACTAGAATAAGTCCGTGATATTGATGAAGCATCACTGCTTTGGTGTTCTATCCCAGAAAGACACTGACTACCACGGATGAGACAGTCCCTGCAGGAATTAAAAATGCTCAAGAGAGAATAACTGTGCTGGGATGTGCTAATGCAGCAGGCCTGCCTATGGGTAAACTTGCTGAGATAGGCAAAAGAGTCCTCTCTCTTTTCAAGGAATTAATTTCTTAACACTCCATTACGATGCTAACAAAAAGGCATGGATCACGAGGGACATCTTTTCTGGTTAATTTCACAAATATTTTGTACTTCTAGCTCATGCTCACTGTAGGGGAACTGGACTGAATCACTATTGCAAGGCTGTTATTTCTTGATAACTGTGTGTATCTGCAAGTCCCCCAGCTGAAATACTCATCAAAAATAATTTTTATGCCATGTGCTTTCCCCCAAATATGACTTCATTAATTCAGCTACTTGATCAGGGTATTCTTAAATCAATAAAGAATACTTTTTGGATGGCGTGGTAGCAGCAGAGAATGAGTTTTCAAAAGGCATTTAGCATAAAGAATGTTATACATGCTGTTGCCAGTGCTTGGAACACAGTGATTAAAGACAATTGTGCATACCTGGTACAAACTCTGGCCTGTGACTAAGTTCAGTGATGATGATGAACAACATGGTGACTTGGAAGAATTCCATATGTCAAGTGGGAAAAAAATGATGTCTGACCTTCTTATATATGCAAAATATATACCTTTAGAGTCTTTCAGTAAACTGTAAAAAGTAAATGTTAAACGTGTTTTTTTTTTCTTTCCTTTTTCTTTATTATTATACTTTAAGTTCTAGGGTACGTGTGCATAACGTGCAGGTTTGTTACATATGTATACATGTGCCATGTTTGTATGCTGCACCCATTAACTCATCATTTACATTAGGTAT
>NW_012106408.1:1481260-1485920 GCF_000951045.1 Mandrillus leucophaeus
AAAAAAAAAAAAAAAAAAAAAAAAAAAAAAAAAGGGTCTATAGACCACAGGATGAAATGTGTGATGGGTTAATGGAAGGACTAGAGCAGTGTGTATATATAGTGGAACAAGAAATCATGTCAGTTCATAATATCAGAGAGACTTTGAAGACAAAAACCATTGTTGATGAAGCTCATAACTATGAAGGAAACATTTTTAAAAGCCATCTAGCAGAAGATCTCCTTATCCTTAGAGGACCCACATCCTGTTCTTCAACTGTTTCTGATGTTTCTTTTCACCTAAAAAGTAAAATTCGGTGTACAGTAACCTTTTAATCAAAACATAGCATCATAAGTGGAGACTGAAATCCTGCCATTGTTAGTGGTTGCTTTGTTTTGTTTGTTTGTTTGTTTGTTTGGGAGACAGAGTCTTGCTCTGTCACCCAGCCTGGAGTGCAGTGGCACCATCTTGACTCATTACAACTTCTGTTTCTCAGGTTCAAGTGATTCTACTGCCTCAGCCTACTGAGTAGCCAGGAGTACAGGCGCTCACCACCTTACCCATCTCATTTTTGTATTTCTAGTAGAGATGGGGTTTCTCCATGTTGGCCAGGCTGGTCTTGAACTCCTGACCTCAAGTGATCCACCCGCCTCGGCCTCCCAAAGTGTTGAGATTACAGTTGTGAGCCACTGCACCTAGCCAGTGGTTGCTTTTACAATTGATACAGGTTTTCTGGTGATGCTGCTGTGCTGCTTAGTTACTGTGAACACATTTTTATTTGTACTGTGTAAATTGTATGTCATATTTTTTACTATTAAGTATTTATGTGTAAATAAGTGTAAGAAAATGATTGCTTATCAGTAGCAGATAAATTCAGAGTCAGAAATGATGGTGATACCAAACAAGCACAGATTGATTAAGTGGGTGACTGATAAAAGAATAATTTTGCTTTTTGATGGTTTAATGTACACAAATGTTTCCTGAAAAAAATTATTTAAAACATTGTATAAAATTACCTCCAGCCTATGTTTATAAAATGTGTATGAAATGTAAATGAAATTTATGTTTAGACATGTGTGTGCCAACCCTGACACATATCATTGTGTATATGAAACATTTCAAAATCCAAAAAAATCTAATATCTGAAATACTTCTGGTCCCAAGCATTTCAGATAAAGAATTCTCTCTCTCTCTCTCCATATATATATATGTTTTCTGTCTTCATATATATATACTTATATATATACACACTCATACACATATATATACACATACACATGTATTATATATATACACATATTATATATTTATATGTATATTCCTATACATATAAAATTTGTGTATATAAATTCATCTGATCTGTAGTTACTTAATTTTGATGTGACTTTTCACAAATTCATTCATCCCCAGCAGGTTTTATTCTATTTTTTCTGCCTTTAAGATAGCTCTTATTTTTGTTATGCCTTTATTTTAACTTCTATTATTTTTCCACATCTGGCAACTTATATTTTTACCTCTTTATTATCTATTCTTTTATCTAATCCTTTCATGTCTTCTTTGACTAGTGTATCTTTTATTAGGGATTTTATTTTAAAAAGAATGTTCTTGTTAATGTTTTCTATTTTGTGATATTTTGTGCTAGTTTTCTACCTTTAGCTGGTTTTCTTCTCTTCATTTTTGTTTTGTACTACCTTATACAGACCCTTTGCTGATTCCTTAACTCCTTCTTTAAGTAGAGTTGTTTAATCAGGGTTATCAATGTATTTAACAATATTTTAGGGCAGGGCTAGCAGAGGTAACTAGCAACATTTATTTGAATGTATCTGCCACAAATTCCCTTAAGCTAATATATTTTGTTTTACATCCTTGGAATAGGGCACTCATTGTAGATAGAGGAATTCTAGAGATGTGCTACTATCTTTGATTTGAATGCTGACTATACTTGTCAGCTAAGTTATCATGGGTGTCATTTAATTTCTCTGTGCCCCAGTTTCTTTGTCCCTATAAAGGCAATAATAATGATATACCTACTTTATAGGAGGCTGGTCTTGAACTCCTGACCTCAAGTGATCCACCTGCCTCGGCTTCTCAAAGTGTTGAGATTACAGTTGTGAGCCACTGCACCTAGCCAGTGGTTGCTTTAACAATTGATACAGGTTTTCTGGTGATGCTGCTGTGCTGCTTAGTTACTGTGAACACATTTTTATTTGTACTGTGTAAATTGTATGTCATATTTTTTACTATTAAGTATTTATGTGTAAATAAGTGTAAGAAAATGATTGCTTATCAGTAGCAGATAAATTCAGAGTCAGAAATGATGGTGATACCAAACAAGCACAGATTGATTAAGTGGGTGACTGATAAAAGAATAATTTTGCTTTTTGATGGTTTAATGTACACAAATGTTTCCTGAAAAAAATTATTTAAAACATTGTATAAAATTACCTCCAGCCTATGTTTATAAAATGTGTATGAAATGTAAATGAAATTTATGTTTAGACATGTGTGTGCCAACCCTGACACATATCATTGTGTATATGAAACATTTCAAAATCCAAAAAAATCTAATATCTGAAATACTTCTGGTCCCAAGCATTTCAGATAAAGAATTCTCTCTCTCTCTCTCCATATATATATATGTTTTCTGTCTTCATATATATATACTTATATATATACACACTCATACACATATATATACACATACACATGTATTATATATATACACATATTATATATTTATATGTATATTCCTATACATATAAAATTTGTGTATATAAATTCATCTGATCTGTAGTTACTTAATTTTGATGTGACTTTTCACAAATTCATTCATCCCCAGCAGGTTTTATTCTATTTTTTCTGCCTTTAAGATAGCTCTTATTTTTGTTATGCCTTTATTTTAACTTCTATTATTTTTCCACATCTGGCAACTTATATTTTTACCTCTTTATTATCTATTCTTTTATCTAATCCTTTCATGTCTTCTTTGACTAGTGTATCTTTTATTAGGGATTTTATTTTAAAAAGAATGTTCTTGTTAATGTTTTCTATTTTGTGATATTTTGTGCTAGTTTTCTACCTTTAGCTGGTTTTCTTCTCTTCATTTTTGTTTTGTACTACCTTATACAGACCCTTTGCTGATTCCTTAACTCCTTCTTTAAGTAGAGTTGTTTAATCAGGGTTATCAATGTATTTAACAATATTTTAGGGCAGGGCTAGCAGAGGTAACTAGCAACATTTATTTAAATGTATCTGCCACAAATTCCCTTAAGCTAATATATTTTGTTTTACATCCTTGGAATAGGGCACTCATTGTAGATAGAGGAATTCTAGAGATGTGCTACTATCTTTGATTTGAATGCTGACTATACTTGTCAGCTAAGTTATCATGGGTGTCATTTAATTTCTCTGTGCCCCAGTTTCTTTGTCCCTATAAAGGCAATAATAATGATATACCTACTTTATAGGGTTGTAGAGAGGCTTTAAAAGATTAGCATATGTGCAGTGCTTAAAATAGATATTGGCACATAAACATCTACTAAATAAGAGATATTAATATTATATTTCTCTATTTTCAATGTTGCCCCTCTTGAGTCAGCAGAAAGCCTGTATACCTCTAGGTGAAGCTTTCCATGTCTCAGTTTTTCAATTTTTAAAAAAATCTCTGTTAGCCGATTCTACTTAGAAAATGCATGTGTGCTTGACTCTTCTTTATTGCAAACTAAGTTATCTCCAATTGTTTATAACTTTTTTAGCTTAGTTCATTTTGATATTAACATCTCTCTTTACTATATGACTATTGATCTTTAGAATTCATGCCTTAATGATTCCATTACATCATTTTTAATTCTTAATTTATATTTTTAATTTTAGCATATTTCAAATATATTTCACACTAGATAGGATATAAGTAATAAAGGAGTATATTAATTAATAATAAAAAAAAGAAGATGTAAATATGAGGTACAGGTGGGAGATTGCTGAGGAGTTTTCTTTCTTGCCTTTTCCACATTGAATAATGCCCTATTTGACAATTAAAATTTGACCACACCCTGATATTACTGTGATTCTCCACTGCCTCAAAAAAGAAAATATTCTATCTTTCTCACAGAGACTTACTCTTCCTAATGTTTAAAGGCAGCAGACATAGTATCCATAATGTAAACAATGTAATTTTTATATTTAATCATATGTTTTTCTTTCATTAATGTATGGAGTTGTTGAGCCATGCATATTTATCTGAATGATAGGTTAGATGTATATATATCATATCACTATCATTGAGTATAATTAATTTCATCAGTCAAATAAGCCAAATTGTGACTCATCAGTTGGTATAAATATTTTATCTCCTAAAACCATTTTGTTTTTATGAAAGCTATTAGGGTTCTGTTGCTATATCTGCTCAATTTTCCACTTAATCTAGTAGACATGAGAAGGTTTTCAATCTTCTCTGTGGAATTTGTCTTTTGCTCACAGTATGATGCCTGTTGCTGTGACTTTTTTTGTCTCTGTTTGAATTAGTCCAGCTACTTTCTACTCTTCTTTTCTCCTGTATACTGTATTATTAAAAGATATTTTTCTGTCATTTAGTTTTGTTTATATTGATATTGTAAATGTCATATACCAGTAAGTATTTTAGTAAAAAGGTATTTTTACAGACAAATGCACACCTTTTTTT
>NW_012106408.1:1488120-1490294 GCF_000951045.1 Mandrillus leucophaeus
AAAAAAAAAAAAAAAAACTTCCTCAAAAGAGGTTTTTGTTTGGGCCTATGTAGAGCCTACTTAAAAGCTGTTAGATTTTTCCCATCCAGAAGACTGTGGTGGAAATTTAATCTTTGAATTTATGAAAACTAATATATGTGCATGTTTACTTCCATCTATATATTATATGAAGTATACATAAGTGTACATAAAAAGTATACAGGGTGATAGAGGAATTGGAGTGAGATGGAGAAATAGAAGGCTCTGCCAGTAATCCCCTCTGCAAGGACACCAATTTAACAACTGTCTACACACAAAAGCACCTTTGTAAGAACCGAAAAACAGGTGAGCACTCACAGTACCTGGTTGTAACTTTGTATTACTGAAAAAGGCACTGAACAGATAGAAAAAAACAGTCTTGAATTCCCAACACCACCCCTCCGCTATGCCCTGGCAATGGCAGCATGGTGAGGAGGGCATTTCTATGTGCAAACAGGGGCAGATAGTGCAGCAACTTTGAGGCATTAAACTCATTGGTTGTCCTGTTATAGCAGAAAGGAAAACTGGACCAAATTCAGCTGATGCTCACCCACAGAGGGAGCATTTAAACCAGGCTTCACCAGAGAGGTATTGCCAATCCCAACAGTAAAATCTTGACTTCCACAAGCCTTGCTGCTGTGTGTTACAGTGTTCTGGAGTGCTAAATAAACTTGAAAGGCAGTCTAGGTCACAAACACTGCAACATCTAGGAGAGTCCTAGTGCTAAACTAGATCCAGAGACAGTGGACTCAGGTGGCACATGACTTACTAAGACACCAACCGGGGTAGCTAAGGGAGTGCTGGCATCAATCTTCCCCTACCCCAGGCAGCACAGCTTGCAGCCCCAAAAGAGACTCCTTCCTTATGCTTAAGGAGAAGAGAGGAAAAAATAGGAAGGACATTGTCTTGCGTGTTGGACACTAGCTCAGCCACATCACGGTAAGGCATCAGTCAGAGTCGTGAGGACCCTTTCCAGGCTCTAGCTTCTAGATGGCATTTCTAGACATACCCTGAGCCAGAAGGGAACATACTGCCTCGGGGGAAAGGACTCAATTCTGGCAGCATTTATTACCTCCTAACTGAAGAGCCCTTGGGGCCTGAATAACCGATAGCAATGCCCAGGTACTACATCAAGGGCCTTCCGTGAGACTCAAGACTTGCTGGCTTCAGGTGAGACTCAGCACATTCCCAGCTGTGGTGGCTGCGGGCAAGACTCCTTCTGCTTCAGAAAAGCAGAGGGAAAAGTAAAGGGGGCTCTGTCTTGCGCGTTAGTTACCAGCTCAGCCACAGGGCAGTAGAGCACCAAACAGGCCCTTTGGATCCATGATTCTAGGACTTGACTCTTGGATGTCATTTCTGGACTTGTTCTGGGCCCAAGGAGAGACCACTGCCCTTAAGGGTGAGTCCCAAGCCAGGCAGCATTCACCAAAAGCTAACTGAAGAGCCTGGGGACTTGAAGGAACACCAGAAGTAGTCTGGCAGTCCTCCCTGTGGGACTAAGGTGGTGGTGGTGGCCATGGGGTGAGGCTCCTCTGCCTTTGGAAAGCAGTGGGGAGAGTGGGAAGGACTGCATCTTGTGGTTTAAGTGCCAGTTCATCCACAGTACAGTAGACCACAGGTAGACTTCTACTTTACTCTAGACCCTGGCTCCTGGACAGTACCTCTGGACTGGTCTGGGACGTAGGGGAGTTTGTTGCTCTGAGGTGAAGGACACAGGCTTGGCTGGTATTGCCACCTTCTGATTGTAGAGGCCCAGGGCCTAAAGCAAACATAGGCAGGAGCCAAGGATTACAGCAGGCCTTGGGTGAGACCTAGAGCTGTGCTGGCTTTAGGTCTGACCCAACACAGTCATAGTAGTGGTGGCCACAAAGGTGCTTGTTTCACTTCAATCCCAGCTTCAGGTGACTCAGAAAAAAGAGACTCCATTTGTTTGGGAAAAAGTAAAAGAAGAGAACAAGAGTCTCTGCCTGATAATCCAGAGAATTCTCCTGGATCTTGTCCAAGACCATCAATGTTGTATCTCTACGAGTCTGCAAAAAGCACAGCATTAATGGGCTTGAGGTGCCCCCTAAAGTAGATACAGCTTGGATCACAACACCAAGAGCTTTCAAATATCTGTAAAGCCTTCCAAGAAGGACAGGTACAAAGAATCCCAG
>NW_012106408.1:1492494-1494801 GCF_000951045.1 Mandrillus leucophaeus
TAGTAAAAAGGTATTTTTACAGACAAATGCACACCTTTTTTTAAAAAAAAATTTATTTATTATTATTATACTTTAAGTTGTAGGGTACATGTGCATAACGTGCAGATTTGTTACATATGTATACTTGTGCCATGTTGGTGTGCTGCACCCATCAACTCGTCATTTACATCATGTATAACTCCCAATGCAATATGCACACCCTTTTTTTTCTGTTTTTGAGACGTTGCCCAGGATGGAATACAGTGGTGAAATCTCGGCTCCATACAGCCACCACCTCCCAGGTTCAAGCAATTTTCCTGCCTCAGCCTCCCAAGCAGCTGGGATTACAGGTGCCTGCCACCGTATCTGGCTAATGTTTTGTGTGTATTTTTAGTAGAGATGGGATTTTACCATGTTGGCCAGGATGGACTTGAACTCCTGACCTCAGGTGATCCACCCATCTCAGCCTCCCAAAGTGCTGGGATTACAGGCGTGAGTCACTGCGCCTGGCCTGCACACCCTTTTTATTGTTGAAATAGACCCCACATTAACTCATCTTTTATGAAATTGAGATGATGAAACAGAACAAGATAAGAAGGAGGAAGAGGAGGAAAGGAAGAAGCAGAGTAGAACAACAACAACGAAGAGAAGAACAGAGAAAAAAAGGTGATAGGAATTACAAGTTATTTTGTGGTTAATGTGCTTTAATATGAACCAAAACAAATAAAAAGTCGTGATGAGGTATTACTGTTCTCCTTCCCATTTTAAAAATGAAAATGAATTATTTTATACAAGTATATGTAAAAGTCTAAACATGGACAATCAAATCTATTGTTAATATAGTTTACATACAGTTTAGGTAAAGGTCAACATGTATTTTAGAAATGGTATGAAAGTTTAACTAAATTAGTATTTATTTAAATACTACATGACCATAATTTTATGTTTAGTATTCTAAAAATATTTCTGATGTTAAAGAACTTGATTAAGTGTATGACTCTGATAGGTTATTTCTTTAGGTTTCAAAGTTATATAATTTTAATTAATTAATTAGTGATTAAATAATCAGTTAACTTTTCTAGACCAGTAAGGGATACCAAGTCTTCATTCCTAAGTGGCATCATTTTGTAAGAAAATACTGGGAGATAATTAGAGGAGAAACTAATGAAATAAAAAAAAACTGAACGATTAGGAAATACAGGTGTTTACTAGCAATGAATCAGGCTTTCTGTCCTGTTATTTTTAATAGAAATAAAGAACAATAGAACTCTCAATAGACTACATATTATTTGGAAGGACACTGAGTTAACTGTAAAAGGATGTGAAGTACCAAACTACTCAAGGTTATTCGCTGAAAGATAATTAGAAAAGTACAAAAGAGTTGACCTAAAAATCATTAAATCTTTCAAATGAATAGGAATACAACTCATCTTTCTCCCGTGTCATCAACTTTCTTTGTCCATGGAACTTATAGCACTTACATACTAAGTAAGTAAAATCATATACTGCTTTTTGTAAAATCATATACTGCTTTGTAATAGCTCATAAATTATTTAATATTTGATGTATATATGAAATGTTATCACACCTACTTTGTAAACTTCTCTCCAGCAGGGCTCCTTGTGGTATCTGAAACATGCTTAGTATAATGATGTACACCACCTACTGTAACAACCTCTGTACCTGCATTCCACTCAGACATTTATTAATGAACACGCCAGATTGATCAGGCCTTCATATTTGCTGTTCCACTCTGATTGCTAATTAGTCAAGAGCCAGCTTTTAACACCACCCTCCCCACTTTTTATTTCCTATTCTCTTTATGCTCAACCTTATTTTATTTTTTTTTTTTGCAGGGCAATCATTTATTCATGTGACTGGCTTATAAAAATCTGCCATCTTTATCTGGTTTTTATATTGACCCTTAAATTTTCAATATTGTAATATTAATTGCAATGATACATATGAACACATAGAAAGCCATTGCCTAATTTTTCTTCTACAACTGCAAAGATCCTCATTGCATGCCTTTTCTCTGGGACCTAAGTACATTTTAAATGTTTAGAAAGCATTTTAAAATATTTTCTCCTTTGTTGTTTCAGAGATGTAAATTGCCTTGTTCTGCATTTTGATTTATAGGTACTGTATATGTTTAAATTTTTAGAATTTTATTTTCCTTTTTCTTGATATATTATTATTCCTAAACTTATAAAACACAGCATATACATATTAAACAGCTAACCAGATTTCTCATTAGCAAGAAGCTCTGGGAAATAAGAAGGGAAAAGAGTATAAGAAATGTGGTAGGAATAAAAAAAAAAAAAAAAA
>NW_012106408.1:1499596-1520619 GCF_000951045.1 Mandrillus leucophaeus
AGCATTCACCAAAAGCTAACTGAAGAGCCTGGGGACTTGAAGGAACACCAGAAGTAGTCTGGCAGTCCTCCCTGTGGGACTAAGGTGGTGGTGGTGGCCATGGGGTGAGGCTCCTCTGCCTTTGGAAAGCAGTGGGGAGAGTGGGAAGGACTGCATCTTGTGGTTTAAGTGCCAGTTCATCCACAGTACAGTAGACCACAGGTAGACTTCTACTTTACTCTAGACCCTGGCTCCTGGACAGTACCTCTGGACTGGTCTGGGACGTAGGGGAGTTTGTTGCTCTGAGGTGAAGGACACAGGTTTGGCTGGTATTGCCACCTTCTGATTGTAGAGGCCCAGGGCCTAAAGCAAACATAGGCAGGAGCCAAGGATTACAGCAGGCCTTGGGTGAGACCTAGAGCTGTGCTGGCTTTAGGTCTGACCCAACACAGTCATAGTAGTGGTGGCCACAAAGGTGCTTGTTTCACTTCAATCCCAGCTTCAGGTGACTCAGAAAAAAGAGACTCCATTTGTTTGGGAAAAAGTAAAAGAAGAGAACAAGAGTCTCTGCCTGATAATCCAGAGAATTCTCCTGGATCTTGTCCAAGACCATCAATGTTGTATCTCTACGAGTCTGCAAAAAGCACAGCATTAATGGGCTTGAGGTGCCCCCTAAAGTAGATACAGCTTGGATCACAACACCAAGAGCTTTCAAATATCTGTAAAGCCTTCCAAGAAGGACAGGTACAAAGAATCCCAGAATGTTAAGAAATGCCCAGATACAGACACAAATCTGCAGGTATCAAGGCAATCCAGGGAAATACGACCTCACCAAATGAACTAAATAAGGCACCAGGAGCAAGTCCTCAAAAAGCAGAGATATGTGACTTTTCAGAAAGAACTGAAAATAGCTTTTGAGGAAACCCAACGAAATTCAATATAACACAGAGAAGAGATTCAGAATTCTATCAGATACATTCAACAAAGATATTGAAATAATTGAAAAGAATTAAGAAGAAATTCTGGAGCTGAAAAATGCAATTGGTACACTGAAGAATGCACTGGAGTCCTAAATAATGGAATGGATCCACCAGAAGAAAGCATTAGTGAGCCTATAGACAGGGTGTTTGAAAATACACACTCAAAGAAGACAAAAGAAAAAAGAATAAGAAACAATGAAGCATGCCTACAGGATCTAGAAAATAGCCCGAACGGGTAAGTCTAAGAATTATTAGCCTTAAAGAGGAGGTAGAGAGGAGTAGAAGGTTTATTCAAAGGGATAATAACAGAGAATGTCCCAAACCTAGAGAAAGATATCGATATTCAAGTACAAGAAATTTAGAGACCACCAAGCAGATTTAACCCAAAGAAGATTGTATTTAATAGTCATACTCCTAAGGATCAAAGATAAAGAAATGATCCCAAAAACAGCAAGAGAAAAGAAATAAATACAAGGAGCTTTAATACATCTGACAGCAGACTTTTCAGTGGAAACCTTACGGGCCAGGAGAGAGTGGCATGACACATTCAAAGTGCTGAAGAAAAAATATTCAGCAAAAATATTCTTCAACCATGAAGGGAAAATGAAGACTTTACCAGACAAACAAAAGCTGAAGGATTTCATCAACACCACGCTGGTCTTGCAAGAAATGCTTAATACTTCAATCAGAAAGAAAAGGACATTAGTGAGCAAAAAGTAATCACCAATAGGTACAAAACTCACTGGTAACAGTAAATACAAAGAAAAACACAAAATATTATAATACCATAACTGTGGTATGTAAACTACTCTTATCCTAAATAGAAAGACCAAAGGATGAACCAATCAAAAATAATAGCTACAAAATTTTTTAAGACTTAGAAAGTAAATGAGATATAAAGTGAAACAATAAGTTAAAAAGCAAGGATACCAAGATAAGATATTGAGTTTTTAACGATTTTATTTTCATTTATTTGTTTACACAACAGTGTTAAGTTGTTATCAGCTTAAAATAATGAGTTGTAAGATAGTATTTGCAAGCCTCATAGTCACCTCAAACCAAAAAACATACAACAAATAAACAAAAAATAAAAAGCAAGAAACTAAATCATATCACCAGAGAAAATTACCTTCACTAAAAGGAACACAGGAAGGAAAGATAAAAGGAAAAGAAGACCACAAAACAACCAGAAAACAAGCAAAGAAATGCAGGAGGAGTGCATCCCTACTTATCAATAATAATATGGAATGTAAATAGATTAATCAAAAGATACAGAGTAGCTAAATGGATAAAAAGTCAAGACCCATTCATCTGTTGCCAAAAGAACACCTTTGAAGACACAAATAGACTGAAAATAAAGGGATGGAAAAAGATATTTCATGCCAATGGAAGCCAAAAAATAGCAGATGTAGCTATAGCTACACCAGATAAAATAGATTTCAAGACAGAAATTATAAGAAGAGACAAAGCAGGTCACTATATAATGAAAAAGAAATTCACTTAGCAAGAGGATATCACAATTGTAAATATATATGCACCCAACACTGGAGAACCCATATACATAAAACAAATATTATTAGAACTAAAGAGAGAGATATGTCCCAATACAATAATAGCTGGAGACTTCAGCATCACATTTCAGCACTGGACAGATATTCCAGAGAGAATCTACAAAGAAACATCAGACTTAATCAGCACTAAAGACCAAATGGATCTAATAGACATTTCATCTAATAGCTGCAGGAAACACATGCTTTTCTTCAGCACATGGATCATTCTTACGGACAGATCATATGTTAGGTCACAAAACACATATGAAAACATGAAAGAAATTGAAATAATATTAAGCACCTTATCTGACTATATTGGAATGAAATTAGAAATCGATAACAGGAGGAATTTAAGGACTATACAAGTACATGGAAATTAATCAATGTGCCCCTGAAGGACCAGTGGGTCAATGAAGAAATTAAGAAAAAAATTAAAAAGTTTCTTGAAACAATGAAAACAAAACATGTCAAAATCTAGGAGACAGAGCAAAAGTAGTACTAAGAGACAAGTTTATAGCTGTAAGTGCCTACAAAAAAAAGTAAAAATGAAAACTTCAAATAAAAAATCTAATAGTGCATCTCAAAGAACTAGAAAGGTCAGAGCAAACCAAACCCAAAATTGGTAGAAGAAAAGAAATAAGAAAAATTATAGCAGAAAGAGATAAAATTGAAATGAAGAAAACAATACAAAAGATTAATGACACAAAACTTTTTTTTTTTTTAAAGTTAAACAAAGTTGACAAACTTTTGGCCAAACTAAGAAGAAAAGAAATATTTAAATAAATTAGAAAATCTAGAAGAAATGGATAAATTTCTAGACTCATACAACCTACCAAGAATGAACCATGAGGAAATTCAAAACCTGAACAGACTAATAACAGATAATAAGAGTGAAGCCATAATAAAAAAATCTCCCAGTAAAGAAAAACCTGGGACCCAAGGGCTTCACCGGTAAATTCTACCAAACGTTTCAAGAGGAATTGATACAAATCTTACCCAAACTATTCTGAAAAATAAGGGAGGAGGGAATACTTCCAAATTCATGCTATGAGGCCAGTATTACCCTGATAACAAAGGCAGACACAGATGCATCCAAAAAAGAAAACTGCTAGCCAATTTGAATACTGATGCAAAACTCCTCAAAAAAACACAAACAAAGTTCAACAATCTATTAAAAAGAAGATTTATCATAGTCAAGTGGAATTTATCCCTGGGATACAAGGATGGTTAAACATACACAAATTAATCAATGTGATACATCATATCAACAGAATAATGAACAAAAACCACATGATCATTTCAATTTATGCTGAAACACATTTGATAAAATTCAACATTCCTTTTTTGATAAAAACCCTGAAAAAACTGGGTATAGAAGGAACATACCTTATCATAATAAAAGCCATATGTGACAGATCTACAGTTAGCATCGTACTGAATGCTGAAAAAAATGTAAGGCTTTTCTCTAAAATCTGGAACACAACAAGGCTGCCCACTGTCACCACTGTCATTCAACATAGTATTGCAAGTCTTAGCTAGAGCAATCAGACAAGAGAAAGATATAAAGGGCTTCCAAATTGGAAAGGAAGAAGTCAAATTATCCTTTTTTACAGATGATATAATCTTGTAATTGGAAAAACCTCCACACAAAAAAATGATTACCTGATAAACAAATTCAGTAAAGTTGCAGGATACAAAATCGACACACAAAAGTCAGTAGCATTTCTATTTGCTAACAGTGAACAAGCTGAAAAAGAAATTTAAAAATTAATCCTATTTACAATAGCCACAAATAAAATACCTAGGAATTAATGAAAGAAGTGAAAGATCTCTACAATTAAAACTATAAAAGACTAATGAAAGAAATTGGAGAGAATACCAAAAATTTTTTTTAAAACTCATGTTTGGAAGAATCAAAATTGTTAAAATGTTCATACTACTCAAAGCAATCTACAGATTCAATGCAATCCCTATCAAAATACCAATGACATTTTTTACAGAAATAGAAAAAACAATTTTAAAATTTATATGGGACCACAAAAGACCAGAATAGCTAAAGCTATTCCAAGCAAAAAGAACAAAATTAGAAGAATCACATTACCTGACTTCAAATTATACTGCAGAGCTCTAATAATCAAAACATCATGGTACTGGCATAAAAACAGACACACAGACCAATGAAGCAGAATAGAGAACTCAGAAACAAATCCATAAACCTAAAATGAACTCATTTTCAACAAAGTTGCCAAGAACATACACTGAGGAAAATACAGTCTCTTCAATAAATGATGTGGGGAAAACTAGATATCCATATTCAGAGCAATGAAACTAGACTTCTGTCTCTCACCTTATACAAAAATCAAACCAAAATGGACTAAAGTCTCTTTCTAAGTCTTCAAACTATGAAACTACTGCAAGGAAATATTGGAGAAGATAATTGGTCTGGGCAAAAATTTCTTGAGTAATACTCCACAAGAACAAACAACCAAAGCAAAAATGGACAAATGGGATCATATCAAGTTTAAAAGCTTCTGCACAGCAAAGGAAATAATCAACAAAGTAAAGAGACAACTCACAGAATGGAAGAAAGTATTTGCAAACTATGCATCTGGTGAGGGATTGATAACCAGAATATACACGGAGCACATTTTTTTCTATAGGAAAAAAATCTAATAAGCTGATTAAAAATGGGCAAAAAATTTGAGCAGACATTTCACAAAGGAAGACATACAAATGACAAACAGGTATATGAAAAGTTGCTCAACGTCACTGATCATAAGAGAAATGCAAATCATCTCAACCCCGTTAAAATGGCTTATATTAAAAAGACAGGCAAAACAAATACTGTTGAGGATGTGGAGAAAAGGGAACACTCATACTGCTGGTTGGAGTGTAAATTAGCACGACCATTATGGAGAACTCTTTGAAACTTCCTCAAAAAAAATCCAAAATAGAGTTACCATATAATTTAGCAATCTCATTGCTGGGTATATACTCAGAAGAATGGAAATCAGTGTATCAAAGTGATATCTGCACTCCCACATTTGTTGCAGTACTGTTTGCAGTAGCCAAGATTTTGGAAACAACCTACATGTTCATCAACAGTTGAATGAACAAAGAAAATGTGGTATACACAATGGAGCACTGTTCAGCAATAGAAAGAAATGAGAACTTGTCAATTGTAACAACATGGATTGAACTGGAGGATATTACATTAAATAAAATAAGCCAAGCACAGGAAGACAAACTTTGCATGGTCTCACTTATTTGTGAGATCTAAGAATCAAAACAATTGACCTCATGCTTGTAGAGAGTAGAAGGATGGTTACCAGAGGCTGGAAAGGGTAATTGGGTTTAGAGGGGAAAAAAGGATGGTTAAAAAAAAAATGAGAGAATAAATAAGACCTACTATTTAATAGCACAACAGGGTGACTATAGTGAATAACTTAACTGTACATGTTAAAATAACTAAAATATTGTAAGTAGATTGTGACACAAAGAATAAATGCTTGAGGGGATGGATAACCCATTGTCCATGATGTGATTATTATGCATTGCATTCCTGCTTCAAAGTGTCTCCTGTATCCCACAAATATTTATATCTACTGTGCCTCCACAAAAATTAAAAATTAAAAAAATATGCATAGGGTGAAGGAGAACAGGAAGGAATCACATAAAGCTAGCACAACTTTTAGACCATTGAAAGTTAGGTGATCAAGCAATGTGAAATACAGTTTAGAATTAAATTAGTATTTAAAAAAAAAAAGGTATAGATTTACACTAATATTGTAAACCAAAAGTCAAAAACTACTGACCTGTAGTAAAAATCCATTCTACTAATCTGTTTCAGTTGTCCTATACAATGTTAGTCATCATAATTTCTTAAATATTTTAAATTATTTGGTTAACATTTAAATGAATACAAGTTCCCATAAAATCTTGATCTCTGAACTCTCAAAAAATCAAATTTCCGGTAACACTAGGCCTGAATTCCCAAAGGACAATGATAAACCGGAGCTATGTTGCAGTTTTCTTCATGCTTTTAGGGCGTTTCAGTCTTCCTATTGCTTCTGCTGCACTGAATACAAGGGTCAGTGGCCAGTCCTGAGCATAACTGTCATGTTTTCATAGATAACAATTTTTTCAAAAGGAAACATTTCTGGTATCCATATTCTGTCAAAAATAGAAAAATGAAAGATCAGTTTGGAGGGCCTTATACTTCAAAATAAAGGGAGGTGGGTGAAGAAAGAGAAGAGCATATGGTGGAAGCATAAATTGTTTCTTCATGTTTAATATTAAGCAATAAAAGAAGGTTTTATAAAAGGAGCTATCTGCTTTCCACATGTATTCATACCCAGCTTCTGTAACCATTTGAAATTGCAAATTTTGTTTAAAACCCTTATCTGTTCTCTTTTTCCTATCACGTCAGAAAGTAAACAGAGAATATCCTAGCACTGACAAATTCAAACTTTACTTGTTTGCTATTTTTTTCACCCAATCTTACTTCTATTTCAACACTTACGTTAAAAACATAACCAAGCAGTTAACTCTATAGCAGTGGTTCTCAACCCTAGCTGCACACTAGACTCACCTGGGACACTTTAAAAATACCACTGCCATGCCTCCACCCCCAGAGGTTCTTATTTATTATGTATATAATGTGACTTTTCCATCAGCACTTCAATTTTTTTTTTAGCTCCCCATATGATTTTAATGGGAAGCCAAGGTTAGAATCATTGCTCCAAGAATTTTGCTGTCCATTAAATTCTGGAATATATGTCATCCAACCTCTGCTCTCTGTCACTTTGCAAATTTCATGAATTACTTAACCTCCTTAGGTCAAATATTTTTCTTTATAAAATGCTATAGGCAGTGACACAGGGTGAGTTCTTCTGGAAGCTGAAACTAAGGCAAGGATTCCAGTGAAAAACATATTACACACTTTTAGGAGCAATCAAATTCCCCAGCAGCCTGATACTGCTAGAAGCTGTAGAGAGTGAATGACACCTCAAAGTTGGGCACAAACATGAAGGCAAAGAAGTGGAGCTTTTGTACTCCTGCACCAGTTATTGACTATGTAAGGGTGGGGGTGGGGAGGCAGGGGAAATGACCTAAGAATTTCCAGTGCTTCCAGCCACCACTACCTACAGGTGAGGGACTCTGTTGGTCAAGGGCAATCCTCTGATCACTGGTAGGCACAGTCAACAGGAAAGCACCCAGAAGATGGGGGATGGGTGCACGGAGCTGGAATACAGGATCCTAGGGGCATTTCTATGGGACTCCATGCAACCGTGCCCACTACAGTCCACCCAAACATTCTTATAGAAGGGAAAGTGCAGGATGGTGGTGAAGGACAGGGTAGTGTTGAACTAGAAGATCTCGAAAACCTTTTCTAGGTGAAAAAATCTATAAAATGACGAGTTGATGGGTGCAGCACACCAACATGGCACAGGTATACATATGTAACAAACCTGCACGTTATCCACATGTACCCTAGAACTTAAAGTATAATTTAAAAAAAATACTGTCTGAAACATGCTGTTTGAATCTTTATTTTCTAACTGATAAATACTTAAAGATTTTGTTCTCTCTTTGCCTCAATCATCTTTTGGTTCCTATTTTGGTAACTGCATGACAGTTTGACAGATACTAATTAACAACAAAAACTTGATTATTTCAAGGAAGTTTAAGGAAATACCTTAAAGCTTCAATAAAGGAAGGAAAACATTCTTTGCCATGGTAGTTGCTCAGTCTTACCAGTCAGGATGCTATACATTTGTAAGCCAATTTGGACTCATGTAACTTGACCAAAGATTTACATAAATGACTAGATATGTAGAAGATATATTCTATTTTTATATTTGCCACATATTTATTTAACTGATTATGTAAGAATAATACATAATTCTTACAAAATCAGCATGGTGGCTCATGCCTATAATCCCAACACTTTGGGAAACCAAGGTGGGTGGATCACTTCAGGTTGGGTTTTTGAGACCAGCCTGGCAAACATGGTGAAACCCTGTCTCTACTAAAAATACAAAAATTAGCTGGGCATGTTGGTGCATACCTGTAATCCTGGCTATTTGGGAAGCTGAGGCAGGAGAGTTGCTTGAACCAGGGAGGTGGACATTGCAGTGAGCCTAGATAGCTGCCATTGCACTCCAGTCTGGGTGAGAGAGTGAGCAAGAAGCATCTATGTACAATTTAGTCTCTGTTATCTGTTTTAATAAGAAATCCTATAATGGGATATGTAAGACTTATGTTCAGATGATTGAGCCTTATTGTAAATACATTTTCCTAGTTGCAGAGAATTAAGGGAGCAGACAGCAAGAACAGCTTTTCAGGCACTTAATTTTTTTTGCTATGAAAAACTATAGTAAATGAAGCACAACATTTTCACTCAAAATGAAAAATGGTAACTAATTTACTCTAATAAGTACAGCAGTAATCTTAAGAATATTATTTTTAATCATATTAAATTTGGCTTGCCTAGAGAATAATGTCTTGGAAAAGTACCAGTGTTGTAGAAATTTGTAGTACAATCTTGACACTCAACCACAAAATATAATGTAGAAACTCTGATACAGTTTCCTCATCACAGTCTCTACAAAAACCCTTTTAAAAAATAAGTTGAAGTTGGTTTTTACTATTGTAAGCAAATTGCCAAAATGCTTATTTTAAGTAAATAGGACGGGACTGGAACATAGTCAAAATTTAAATTTCTTAACACTCTTTTCTTTAGGTTAGTAATTAAATGAATAAATTATTAGCATATTTATATGTATATATACATACAATTGTAGACAAAGAATAGATATGTTTGTGTAGGAGGAAAACTAGCAATTTTAAAGATCTATTTGCCTATTTTATATTATATAGTTCATATAAATTATATCATTTAATACAACAGCCCTATGAGATATATTAAGCATAATTTTACAGGATAGGAAAAAAGAATAAAAAATATAAAATTAATTGCCCAAGGGGTACATAGCTATTTAACTTTGTAGTTGAGATTGAAATCTCAGTCTGACTGGCTTCAGTTCTTTTTCACTACAATGTGCAAGGAAAAGAAGTATGTGGTTAAAAATAAATGAATGCCACAAAACTCTTACTGTCTTTTCTGAGATCAAAATCTACCTCTACAAATTCTGGTTTAGATTTATGTGAATAAGTCAATCCTGATGCTGGTCCGTCTTATCTTCTGAAAAACTTTACTTTTTATATTGTAATGTACAGAGTCATTTTTTAGATTTTCTTTGAAGATCCTTCAGGAAATGTATGAGAAAAAAAGAAAGAAGAGTTGCCACCTGACCTTGTCCTTCAACTCTGTTCTGAGCCAGAATGGAGAGGATTTGTGAGGGCTTCCTGACATCTAAATTCTTCATGCTTGGATAATGAATTCCAAAAACAACCCACTCTCTTTGTTACTTGTATTTTGTTTCCAAAAGGGGCATAGAAAGGTATAAGAAAACATTGTTTCCTTGATATTTTTCTAGAATTTGGCAGCACCGACATAAGCATTTGTTTCTTAACAAAAACAGACATTTACATTCTCTGGTGTTCTGTGTTTTGAAATGACAACTGTAGGTAAGAAAGGAATTGTTAATCAGGATTCCAAGTACAAAAACTGTCAGCAAAAGGAGTGATTTTTGATTTGGAAGACAGGATTTGACTTTATTTTTTAATATGCATGTAAGTGTTCTTTCTTCCAAAGATGACATCTTATTTATGTATTTTTATAAATAAATTTAGTTTCTTCCATGCTGTTCTAGAAGCATATTTTCTTTATTTGATTCCATTGAGGTAAAAAGGGTTTTAGTGTGGAACACAGTGATGTCTATAATGAGAAACTCCAGGATCCAGGAATTCTCCCTATGTTGGGGATAAAAGACAGAACAAAGCAGTCAGGAAGTCTGCCCTTAGGGGAGCTTACAGTCTAAATGGGAAACAGGTGATAAGCAAAATAAATAACTAAATTGTATAGTATGTTGGATAATGGTAAGTATATTGAAAGAAAGAAAAAAGGGAAGGGAATAAGAAGAGCTGGAGGCTGAAATTTTATAACAGGTAAAGTTTAGAAGAGGTAAATTTCTTTTTCAGCAACGTGCAACAAAGGAAACTTGCTTCTTCTAAACTTAACCTCTTCTAAAATGTCACAACCAGATTAAATATTTAAATTTTAAAACCAGATTAAAGATTTAAAAAGCAAAAAGAAAGAAAATTTATTGCAAGGCCACTAGAGTATTTCAAAAAACCAGGAGAAACTGGGCTATGGCAAATGCCAACATAGAAGGGAAAACAAACATACCAAATGGTCACATGGTGACATGATTTGGCTGTGTCCCCACCCAAATCTCATCTTGAATTATAACTCCCACAATTGTCACATGTTATGGAAGGAACCCAATGGGAGATAATTGAATCATGGGGGTGGTTCTTTCCCATGCTTTTCTTGTGATAGTGAATAAGTCTCACGAGATCTGATGGTCTTAAAAATGGGGGTTTCCCTGCACAAGCTCTCATCTCTTGTCTGCCACCATGTGATACGTGCCTTTCACCTTCTACCATGATCATGAGGTCTCCCTAGCCACTTGGAACTGTGACTCCATTAAACCTCTTTCTTTTGTAAATTGCCCAGTCTCAGATACGTCTTTATCAGCAGCATGAAAACAGACTAATACACGTGGAATATTCATTATAGAAGGCAAATAATCATTTAGACAAATTGTCATCTAGAGCAACTTCTTTTCTATCTTTTTTTTTTTTCCAATTAAAATGTATTGAGCTGTCTCACTTGTGGCTATGTTTGGCTTCCTTCTCCATCTCTACTTCTTTGAGGTGTTGTCTTCTAGCTCCTGGCATAATGGGACAAGGTATTTAGAATCAGAACACCTGGATATGTGTCCCATTTTTCTCTCACTAGTTGTGTCTTGGGCATGTTGCACCACTGTCTTAGTCCTTTTTGTTCAATAACCACCATATAGCCTTTAAATAATAACATGTTGTAATTTTAGAAAACCTGTGAGAGCTAAGTGATTGTCTTAACATGTAGAATTAACCCTTAAGAAGATCAGTCAAGAAGGTAATTTAGAGAGAATGAAAAAAGCACTAAAAATGTATCTAAAGGAAAACCTACATATAGAAATTAGAAGAAACAGAGGTTCAGGAAGGTGGAGAAAAACCAGAGAATTTTTTAAAATCTAAATTAAAACTAAATTTAAAAGAAATTAATAAAAAATATAGTTACAAGAAAGGCATATAAATCAGCAGTCTTCTGAACAGATATCAAGGTCAATCACTTAGAAAATAATCATTGAAAGTGGTGACAAGGTTATCTAAGGATCACTGAGGAAAAACAGGTTTGCAGAAAAGGAGGGATGAAGATTATAAACAGAAATCTGTAGAGATTTTTCTTTCAATGTCCAAATCTACATCTTTCTATATAAATGGGAAAAATAAATCTGATCATACCAAGATGCAAACAAGGGGATCTTACTGGTAGTGTTGTGAATTATAATTCATTTCAGGAGAAAAAAATTGAATTCTGGTTACCAGGTTTTAATTTAGGTAAATATTATTGAAATAAAAACTTCAGAACTCTGTCTTTTCTTCACCACTTCCTGATCCTTTTTGTTGTCTCTCTGTCTTCTTGAGTTGGATGGAAACATGGTATTTTTCAAGCTACAAGAGAACTTAACAGCTATCCAGTTGAGATTCTTATCATTTTTTATGAAACTCTTTAAGAAATAGACATGTTATGGACACTGTTAGGAGGAAAATGCATCCATACACGCAAAAAAAAGATTTGGATATAATTTCAGTGTTCTCTCAATCTTTAACCTTATCCAACTCTGTAGTTTCCTAAATAAATAAAGTCACTAAAAGTGTGTTTTTACTCAGATAACCAACCGATATGTACAACAGTGGAAATTCAATTATGTATATAAAAACATTATTCAATACTCTCTACAACGCCACCTTGATTCTCTGTAAGCATGTCTCATGCAAAAGTGATTATCTAGTAAGTTTTAGCTGTATCCACATTAGAGTACACACAAGGGTTTTGGATAGGCACACAAGGGGTTTAGTGGAGAACAGCTTCTGGAGCCAAGCACACCTGGGCTCCAAGCTCTCACACATACTAGCTGTGGGACCCTGCACTGCAGATTGTCTGATACAAGTGTCCATTTCCTCGTCTGTTCATGAGTGATATCTCTAAAATCTAGCCCTGGGCCTTTGCAGAATTAGGCATGGTAATGCGTCTAAACTGCTTATTAAGGTGCTTGGAACATAGAAGTAAATATTAGCTCAAAGTAGTAACAAAAGTATCCACTATCATTAGGTTATACATCATTTAATCTGAAGGGTCCCCTACATTCAAGGTTGATTAGGTTATCTGTGAACTTTTAACAGCCCAAGCTGACATTCCGGATCTGCCACTAACAAGACACTTTGACAGGTGTTCTGCCTTCCAATTCTAATATTTACAGAGTTCTAAGTATGGTGTTTAAAGATTCTATCTTGGTTTGAGTGTCCAAGGAGAGCATATATGAATAAGCCTGTTTATTTCTTTCTAAGGCTTAAAATTGCAATTTAGGAATCAGTCACGAAGCGGACATTTTTATGGTTTTATGCTGTAAGTTTATGACCTATGTATCTCAGTTTCC
Source organism: Mandrillus leucophaeus (assembly GCF_000951045.1). Taxonomy (NCBI): domain Eukaryota; kingdom Metazoa; phylum Chordata; class Mammalia; order Primates; family Cercopithecidae; genus Mandrillus; species Mandrillus leucophaeus. Next base: position 1,512,779 of record NW_012106408.1, read on the forward strand.
TCATGTATTTAGAGAAGAACCATGCACGCTAGCAACCTATGTTATTATTAAAAATGTAGGAAAGATTAAAGTTAATCATTTTAAACAAACACAATATATGGGAAATTTTTATAATTCAAACACTGGGAGTTGTGGCTACTCTGTTTAAAAGTAGATGAATCTCTACTCAAAATTCGGTTCATGTCAAGACTGATGACATCACATACACCAGGAGAGTATGAAAACGTTTCTTACTTACAGAACTGATGCTTTTCTGGTGAAAGCAAGGCAGGCCTCCCAAGCAGGTCTGGAATGACTTGAGAGAGCTAGGAAAGAAAAATGGCATGTATTTTGATTCCCAACAACAGGTAAGGCCAGTGGTAAAGTTCCCATTCAAGGGCAGGAGTGTACATGGTGAAATCATCAATGCCAGAGAAGTGAGCACCCAGGCATTTTAATCAATTTGCCCAGAGTTGAGGAAAAATAGAGGAGACACGGTGGGCCTGAGAGTTGTCAGCCGTTAAATATCAAAAATGGGATTAGATCCTTATTACACTATGTTGGGTGACACATCATTGCACACATCTTAACTACTATCACCACTCTCAATAGGTTATTCTAACTCTATTTAGAGAATACGTGAAACTCATCCACTGGGTGCCTAAAGCCTCTGTTGGAACAGCCTTGACTATTTAGGGCCACATAAGCCTTCCACCGAAACCTAAGTTTTCCACTGTCCATTTCCTCGTCTGTTCATGAGTGATATCTCTAAAATCTAGCCCTGGGCCTTTGCACTGTCTTGCCCATTTTTATCAGGCTCTGTTCTTGCAAATTCTTTAACTACATTTCAGCAAGAGGGAAAAACTGACCATCTGTAGCATTCTCTCATCTAGTCAGGAATGAAAAGAAATAGTGAAAAATTGTGATTATGCTGGCAAATCTCTTCATGACTTTCTTTTTCTAATCAGGAAAACAATTTGATCATGTTCCAAGGATTTAAAAATGAAATACATTTAACTTCTTTACCAAATTATATAGATTTTTTCAAGTTTATTTCTACTTTCAAAGGTACCAGATACATTTTCCTCTTGAACATTTTAAAATAGCATGCATAGCTGCATACTTAATAGATAGCAACTCTGAATCACAGTGATAGACAATCACTCCTACTCTAAATGCCAAATGATTATATGGTATAAACCATTAAGTGCTTTGGGTGCTCAGAAGAAGACATATGTGTTTGAGATAGAGGGCACAGGCAAGATTCTTCTCAAGAAAAGAAGGAATTCAATAGATAGATTTAGAGAAATTACATGGAATGAGGAGGAGGAAATTTCAAACAGCAGGAAAAGCATAACATCACACACAGGTAAGTGCTAATACAAGGCCTGCTATTTGAACACAATGTAAGTATGTGTGCTTGTGCTTTAAATGTACAGACACATGGCTCCAATATAAAAGAACAGAATAGGAAGTGACTTTTCCTTCCATATTCAAGGAACATGTATATTCTTTATGTTATAAAGAAATTCCTTTTTGGAAAAGTCATTAGAAACCAACTGAAATTGCCATGCCTGCTCTGAAACAAGATTTACAGAACACAAAACTACGTGTGAAATATGAAATGTTATAGAGATTTCACAAGAGTTTTGAGACTAAAGGACTATTCAAAATATGGCATTGGTGGAAATGAAGGTTACCTGAGAATTAAGCAGTCTCCCTTGAGAACAGTAAAATCAGCTAGGAACCATACCTATTTGAGCTCAACATCATGTTGCTGGTATTTAAGCTGTGCCTGAATCATAGTAGGTGATCAAAAAAGGTTTTTTTGGATTAATTAACACATTTATTTTCTGAGGAATCAATGGAAAAGGATCTGTACTGTATAATGTTGAGCTAAGAAAACCTTTACTAATTTAAATCAAATCCTTTTGTAAATGGAACATGTGTGCAACCTGCCAGTCACCTTAATTAGAAACCAAACTACTGCTAACAGAAGGCTATCCTATGCTTGAAAATAGTAAATGAATGTTATGATAAAAACATTATTCTAAGAAACTACAGTGTGTGAACATGAGAACTATTGGGATTGGTTTCAAGTGTAGCACAGCAGGTGCTCTGTTTTTATTAAATTTGTGTATGAGCATTTAGACAGGGTTGGGTTGCTATCAAGCAAATTGAGGACAGAAAGGTGTAGAACATATTATTACTAAAGGAAGCTGTCTAGTTTCCCTTGCCCTAGAATTATTCTTCAACACAGTGTATTATTCCCTGTATAATGATTAAATCATGTATGTTCAGTTTAAAATTTGAAAAAAGCACCTCAAAAATATGATGTAAATGGAAACTCATAATTCCTTCACTCTGAAATACCACTATCTATAGCATGAGTGGATTTATATTCATCTAGCTATACAAACACAATTATATATTAAAAGTTTTTTTTATATAGTGGTTATTTAAGAGTTAAGGGGTTATATATATTTATGTATAAATAAATTACCCAAGCCAGGAATGACAGTGAATTCACCAAATCCCAATATGCATTCCTCCCACATATCTCCGCCCCACAAAACTTGACAGCTTTGGCTGGTACACTCTGTGATTTCCAAATATTATTATCTCAGTCCTAGGATAGTCATCAATCACAATCTTCTTCATCTATGGGGTAACAAATTTAAGAAATATACACAGGAGCTGTACAGGAACTAAAATAAAGTACTATCTTTATTTTCCAAAGTATAGGTTTCTTGGTAAAATTGATTTTGAAGACACAGCTTGATCCAGAAACCAGGGGCCTCTTATTCATTTATTCAAAAAATGCTTGTAGAATTATACCAACAAGTATTCTGAGCAGTGGGGATAGAGAAGTTAAATTCTTATGGAGCTTACACTCTAGTTGGGAAAAGACAGAATGAAGAAACAATAAACTATGTGGGATATCAAGGAAAGGTGTAAAGAGTGCTAGGAAGGGGACTGTCATTTTGAGCAGGGTAGTTTGCAAAGCCCTCACGAAGAGGGAGACATTTGAGCAGAGACCTGAAAGGTGCAATTATATCTTGAGAAATAGCATTCCAGGCAGAGGAAAGTATGAATGCCAAGGCCCCAAGATGACAGCATATCAGGCTTTCTACTTCTGTCTTCCTGAATTGAATTGCTTCACCTACTGCTGAAGAACCACAGCCTACAACAATGGAGCACAAAGGTGCATCACAACTGCCCCTCTAATCCAGCCCCTCCATCTTATTTCATGCTGGAGCACACCTCATAGAAACATGAGCAGAGAGAGAATATGTTTTATCAGTTTATCAGTTCATTTTCATGCTGCTCATAAGGACATACCCAAGACTGAAAAATATACAAAAGGAAGAGGTTTAAGGTACTTACAGCTCCACATGGCTTGGAAGGCCTTACAATCATGGTGGAAGACAAAAAGAAGCAAGTCATGTCTTCCATGGATGGCAGCAGGCCCCAAAAAATGCTGTGCAGGGAAACTCCCTTTTTTAAAACCATCAGATCTCATGAGACTAATTGACTATCATGAGAACAGCACAGGAAAGATGCATCCCCATAATTCAATCACCTCACACAGGGTTACTCTCCATGACATGTGGAAATTGTGGGATTTACAATTCAAGATGAGATTTGGATGAGGACACAGCCAAGCCATAACATTCCACTGCTGGCCTCTCCCAAATCTCATGTTCTCACATTTCAAAACCAATCATGCCTTCCTAACAGTCTCCCAAAATCTTATTTCAGCATTAATTCAAAAGTCCACAGTTCAAAGTCTCATCTGAGACAAGGCAAGTCCCTTCCACCTATGAGCCTATAAAATCAAAATCAAGTTAGTTACTTCCTAAATACAATGGGGGTACAAGCATTGGCAAATACAGCCATTCCAAATGGGAGAAATTGGCCATAACAAAAGGGCTGCAGGCTCTATGTAAGTCCAAAATCCAGTGGGGCAATCAAATCTTAAAGCTCCAAAATGACTTCCTTTGACTCCATATCTCACATTCAGGTCATGCTGATACAACAGGTGGGTTCCCATGATCTTGGGCAACTCTGCTCCTGTGGCTTTGCAGGGTATATCACCCATTCTGGCTGCTTTCACAGACTGGTGTTGAATGTCTGTGGCTTTTCCAGGTTTATGGTGCAAGCCGTCAGTGGATCTACCATTCTGGGGTCTGGAGGATGGTGGCCCTCTTCTCACAGCTCCACTAGGTGGTGCCCCAGTACAGACTCTGTGTGGGGGCTCCAACCCTACATTTATCTTTCACACTACCCTAGGAGAGGTTCTCCCTGAGAGACCTGCCCCTGCAGCAAACTTCTGCCTAGACATCCAGGTATTTCCATACATCTTCTGAAATCTAGATGGAGGTCCCCAAACCTCATTCTTGATTTTCATGCACCCACAGGCTCAGCACCACAGAGAAGCTTCCAAGGCTTGGGGTTTGCACCCTCTGAAGCAACAGTCCAAGCTGTCCCTTGGTCCCTTTTAGCCATGGATAAAGCAGCTGGAATGCAGGGCACCAAGTCCCTAGGCTACACACAGCAGTGGGGCCCTGGGCCTTGGCCACAAAACCATCTTTTCTTCATAGACCTTTGGGGCTATAAAGGGAGGAGCTGCCCTAAAGACCTCTGACGTGCCCTGGAGATATTTTCCACATTATCTTGGCAAATTACATTTGGCTCCTTATTACTTATGCAAATTTCTGCAGCAGGCTTGAATTTCTCCTCAGAAAATGGGATTTTCTTTTCTATCACTTTGTCAGGCTGCAAATTATCTGACTTTTATGCTCTGTTTCCCTTTTAAAACCGAATGCCTTTAACAGCACCCAAGTCATCTCTTGAATGCTTTGCTACTTAGAAATTTCTTCCACCAGATAACCTAAATCATCTCTCTCAAGTTCAAAGTTCCACAAATCTCTAGGGCACGGGCAAAATACTACCAGTCTCCTTGCTAAAGTATAACAAGAGTCACCTTCACTCCAGTTCCCAGCAAGTTTCTCATCTCCATCTGAGACCACCTCAGCCTAGATTTTATGGTCCACATTATTATCAGCATTTTGGTCAAAACCATCCAACAAGTCTTTAAGAAGTTCCAAGCTTTCCCACATTTTTCTGTCTTCTTCTGAGCCCTCCAAACTGTTCTAACCTCTGCCTGTTACCCAATTCCAAAGTCACTTCCACATTTTCAGAGCACCCCACTCCTGGTACCAATTTTCTGTATTAGTCTGTTTTCATGTTGCTGATAAAGGTACACCTGAAACTGGAAAATTTACAAAAGAGAAAGGTTTAATGGATTTACAGTTCCACGTAGTTGGGAAAGCCTCACAATCATGGCAGAAAGCAATGAGAAGCAAGTTACATCTTACATGGATGGTGGCAGGCAAAAAAAGAGCTTGTGAAGGGAAACCCCCACTTCTAAAACCCTCAGATCCTGTGAGACTCATACACTATCACGAGAACACCACAGGAAAGACCTGCTCCCATAATTCAATTGTCTCCCATGTGGTTCCTCCCATGACACATGGGAATTGTGGGAGTTACAATTCATGATGAGATTTGGGTGGGGATACAGCCAAACCATATATATCAGTAATCTGAACATCAGAGAAAAAGCAGAGCCATGATTTGAGGCTATGCTAGAAAAATGTGATTTTCTCCAAAATCACCAAATAAAAGAGGATATCTGTATTTTTATGGGAATGAGGCAATAATACAAGAACACATAGGAACCAGAAGTGATCCTCCCAAGGAAAGAATTGAATATGATTTTCTGTATGTCTCTCTGAGTGTGGGGGATGAATAAAAGTGTTTCCTTCTTTTTAAAAAAGTTCATATTATATATATTCTCCAAATATTTTAAAGATAATTTTACTCTTACATTGTATATGTTTTCTCTGTAATAAGGTAATTACTTTTACTATCTTCTCTGTGACTATTTTTCAACCATTTGCATTACTCAATGACACTGAATAAAAAATTTGAATACTGTAGTTCTCTATTTAAGGAATGAATTCTTGTCAAAATATCTGAGAGAGTCCTCAGTCACTCCCCATCTTTTTTATGAGAAGTTATTTTTCATTTCATTCAGTTCAACTGAAAATTGAGGGGCAAGGGATGTTGAGCACTGACTTGGAACTCATAAACTGTGGAGAGTCCAATGTGGACAAATTATGCCCTTAGACCAAGCCAGAAAGGAGCCAATATTCATGGCTGCATTTTCTTCTCCATTAGGAACCTGAATAAGTCAAAGAGAAAGCAGTTATAGATGGGATAGACAGAGATCATGTATATGTTCATTTTGATAATTTTTTGGGGAAAAGCAATTGGCATTTCAGAATACCAATTATGTAGTTTACCTATACCTCTAGGGAAACTCACAATTTAGCATTTCAAAAGATTTGAACCATTATAAAGTCAATTTCTTGTACTAATCACCAGTCTTTGTACAGATAACTTCAGTATAGTTCTGAACATCAAAGTCAGTAGATAGGAAATTGAACTTATTAGACTAATGTAATTAATTAAATCTAGTACTGAAAAAACATTTACTCTTGTAAAAGACACTCCAGGCTACCTCTTTATGTGCCATTCCAGTTCTAGTCCTTGAGATGAAATTTTTTTAAATAAATAAAATAATTCAAATAATGAAAAATTCTGTGGACAGCAATTTGTCAAATTAGAAATTAGTCTTGTTCATCTTGTTTTATGGAAGTGAATGATGTTATCTTCCAAAAATTATATTGAAAGTATTTTTTCTAACATCCTTGAGAAATAGCTGGCCAAGCACAATCTGACAGTACCTTTCTCTCCCTATTCTGCTCAGGGGCAGCCCAACTTGCATTTTGAGCGAACCCTGTTTAGTCCTTGAAGATCACAGGGCTCCCAAACATGTCTGAAGCTTCCATGCCAGAGAAAATGGGGCAGTCAATGCCAGCGGATGGCAGTATCCAATGCCACTACTTGCTGTGGCCCACAAGAGAACTCATAACTCAGAAGTCTGGCAGGAGGTCGACCTTCCTAGAGGCAACTGAGCAAACATTTTTAATTTCACAGCTACTAGAGTATCCCTGAATAGAATGCTGGATGGATTCTCCTAGCACACTCAGATGAACCACCCCAACCTGCTCACAATGTATACCCTGCTGAACTAATTCTTGATTAGACAAAGCAATTGCTTATGGAAATATTAAAGCATGGATTCTGAGAAAAATGAGAAAATTAAATTATTTACTGTATTTGAGATATCCAGTTGTGTGCTACAGAATGACAGTCCTATCAATGACAGCCCATGTACACTACAGTGGTCTCATAAGATTATAATATTGTATTTTTACTACCCCTTTTCTATGTTTAGATACACACAAACTTAGCATTGTGTTATAACTGCTTGCAGTATTCAGTGCAGCAATGTGCAGTACAGGTTTGTATCTTAGGAGGACACTCATTCAAGGACACTTATCCCCCTTCCAAAAAATAGGTCTCAATGGAGGCACCTGAAAAGGATCTGAACAGACACCCTCCCTCATCTTCCAATAAGAAGTCCTCTGAATGGAGGCACTTAAGCTTGGAATGCAGGAATACCTATGAGCATGGTCACTGGGTTGGGGGAGGTGCTGGGAGGCTGAGTCCTCCAATGCAACTCCCTCCAGAGACAGCAATGCACTAATTATACATAAGCTTGAACTGTGCAGGGCAGCTTTCTTTCCATTAGCATGGCCAGGTAAAGCCTTTGTAATTTCTATGATCAGGTTTGAAAGATAAGATATAGAATTGTGGCCTAGAGACAAACTTCTCAGTTACAAATTAAAATTATTTTTGTTTTCACCTTTGCTTACATCTGTTATGCA
>NW_012106408.1:1522174-1531707 GCF_000951045.1 Mandrillus leucophaeus
ACTGAATAAAAAATTTGAATACTGTAGTTCTCTATTTAAGGAATGAATTCTTGTCAAAATATCTGAGAGAGTCCTCAGTCACTCCCCATCTTTTTTATGAGAAGTTATTTTTCATTTCATTCAGTTCAACTGAAAATTGAGGGGCAAGGGATGTTGAGCACTGACTTGGAACTCATAAACTGTGGAGAGTCCAATGTGGACAAATTATGCCCTTAGACCAAGCCAGAAAGGAGCCAATATTCATGGCTGCATTTTCTTCTCCATTAGGAACCTGAATAAGTCAAAGAGAAAGCAGTTATAGATGGGATAGACAGAGATCATGTATATGTTCATTTTGATAATTTTTTGGGGAAAAGCAATTGGCATTTCAGAATACCAATTATGTAGTTAACCTATACCTCTAGGGAAACTCACAATTTAGCATTTCAAAAGATTTGAACCATTATAAAGTCAATTTCTTGTACTAATCACCAGTCTTTGTACAGATAACTTCAGTATAATTCTGAACATCAAAGTCAGTAGATAGGAAATTGAACTTATTAGACTAATGTAATTAATTAAATCTAGTACTGAAAAAACATTTACTCTTGTAAAAGACACTCCAGGCTACCTCTTTATGTGCCATTCCAGTTCTAGTCCTTGAGATGAAATTTTTTTAAATAAATAAAATAATTCAAATAATGAAAAATTCTGTGGACAGCAATTTGTCAAATTAGAAATTAGTCTTGTTCATCTTGTTTTATGGAAGTGAATGATGTTATCTTCCAAAAATTATATTGAAAGTATTTTTTCTAACATCCTTGAGAAATAGCTGGCCAAGCACAATCTGACAGTACCTTTCTCTCCCTATTCTGCTCAGGGGCAGCCCAACTTGCATTTTGAGCGAACCCTGTTTAGTCCTTGAAGATCACAGGGCTCCCAAACATGTCTGAAGCTTCCATGCCAGAGAAAATGGGGCAGTCAATGCCAGCGGATGGCAGTATCCAATGCCACTACTTGCTGTGGCCCACAAGAGAACTCATAACTCAGAAGTCTGGCAGGAGGTCGACCTTCCTAGAGGCAACTGAGCAAACATTTTTAATTTCACAGCTACTAGAGTATCCCTGAATAGAATGCTGGATGGATTCTCCTAGCACACTCAGATGAACCACCCCAACCTGCTCACAATGTATACCCTGCTGAACTAATTCTTGATTAGACAAAGCAATTGCTTATGGAAATATTAAAGCATGGATTCTGAGAAAAATGAGAAAATTAAATTATTTACTGTATTTGAGATATCCAGTTGTGTGCTACAGAATGACAGTCCTATCAATGACAGCCCATGTACACTACAGTGGTCTCATAAGATTATAATATTGTATTTTTACTACCCCTTTTCTATGTTTAGATACACACAAACTTAGCATTGTGTTATAACTGCTTGCAGTATTCAGTGCAGCAATGTGCAGTACAGGTTTGTATCTTAGGAGGACACTCATTCAAGGACACTTATCCCCCTTCCAAAAAATAGGTCTCAATGGAGGCACCTGAAAAGGATCTGAACAGACACCCTCCCTCATCTTCCAATAAGAAGTCCTCTGAATGGAGGCACTTAAGCTTGGAATGCAGGAATACCTATGAGCATGGTCACTGGGTTGGGGGAGGTGCTGGGAGGCTGAGTCCTCCAATGCAACTCCCTCCAGAGACAGCAATGCACTAATTATACATAAGCTTGAACTGTGCAGGGCAGCTTTCTTTCCATTAGCATGGCCAGGTAAAGCCTTTGTAATTTCTATGATCAGGTTTGAAAGATAAGATATAGAATTGTGGCCTAGAGACAAACTTCTCAGTTACAAATTAAAATTATTTTTGTTTTCACCTTTGCTTACATCTGTTATGCACGTACATGTGCGTGTGTGTGTGCGCGTGTGTGTAATTAATTATTCTCCATTGTGTTAAGTAGGGAGCTACCATATGTTCTTAAATATAGGACACTAAGAGTATTATTTTAATTTCTATACTTCTAAGAAAGGAAAGAAAATGCTTCCAATTAAACTACGACTCTCCACTAACTGTAAGAGATAGACACTTCAGAAATGTTAAAATATGAAAAGAAGTGATGCTACAATCAATGAAATGTAGTAACTTTACCTATTTTATTGCAAGTTGACACTCAATGGTCTTTCTACGACTAATTGAATACCTCACACTTTTCTCACTTACATGAAATTTTTCTAAACAAATTATACTTTCACATAAACATAGGTTTTCTGGACTCTCCATTATGTTCTATTAGTCTTTCCATCAATTACTAGATGAATAACATCCTATCTCAATTTCCATCTTTTACTTTCACATCATTAGAATATCAACTTTTCTAACAGACATTTGAATTGTTTCAATTTTTTGTACTTATAGACAACGCAAATTTAAATTCATACAAGTTCATTTTTGTATTAAGGTTAAATTTCTGAAGGTGAAATTATCAAAGCATATAAAATTTAATTTTAATAGATATTGTCAAATTTTTCTCCAAAAATTAGATTATCTTAATGTTCCATCAACTGTGTATCGATATATTTGTTTCTCCATAACTTTATTAACACTAAATATAATAAAATGTAAAAATAATTTCTGCTAACCTGGTAGTTTTAAGCTAACATTTTATTGTGGCTTTATTTGCATCTTCCTAATCGTATGTGAGACTGAGAAGCTTTTCATATTCTATTGGTGAGTTATAATTCTTTTTTTAGATTCATTTTGCATAATTTGTTATTCATTGCTATTTCTTCTCTTCCCCCAGCTGACCAACATTTTATTTATATGCAACTTTGTTTTCCCTTAGTAAGGAAACCTTTTTGGTCTTCTCCATTCTTCCACATATCACATTTGTTATTCTATCCTCCTTTTAATATTCTGGTAGCTGATATCTTTCTTCCCTTAAAAATTTTAACCCCATTGACCCAGATGGAAAAATAAAACTTTTTTCTGTAAATGATTAATACCTTTCCTTTTGGCCAAGTTTGTCTCAACAATTACTGCCCAACATTCCTGAGCTAATTGCTCAACACCCACATTATAAATACACACAGCTGAAGGCTTGGCTGGTGACTTAACAATACAGCATGTCCACCAGGAAATAATTTTCTCTTTTCATATACTCCACCAAACGTTTCCAAAGCAGAACTTGTTAGCATGAATGCCAATCCACTATCCTTCCCATTATAGCATTTGAGGTTGAATTCACATATCTTGGAGTTTTTTTGTGTTAGAACTCATCCTAATCACTTTTCATTTTTTTTTCTAATCTTTTCCTCACATAACAACATTCATTTCATATCATTTTAAAAATAGCCAGTAAAGCTAATGTAGCTGCCAAAACTGTATGGACTCCAGAAGCTGAACTCCTAGACCTAGACAACCCCTGAGAAAAAGAGGTGTAGGTCCATCCCCTATCATATCAAACTGCCACATGGCCATGTGTGTGTCACTGACCTAGGCCTCACATACAGTCAGCTGGAGGTCCATGATGATGGAATGGGGAAAGATTAGAGAATAGAAGAGGAAATGACTTGGTGAGCACTACCGAGGGACCAGCAGCATTACACAATGAGGTCTTGGAGTGCAAGGGATTACATGGGAGTTGTTCTTGTAAACATAATTTATGTAGAAAAATTTCATGTAAGTGAGAAAAGTGTGAGGTATTCAATTATCTTTACAAGTGGCCCCTAGGGCACTGCTATAGCTTTGAAGTAGTCCATGGCCTTCAGCTTCACCCCAAAGCAGTCACTGATGGCAAAGCCAAAATTACTATAGCACAGTAAGTGCATTAAAATTTGTCTTAAATTTCAGAGAACATCAGGTTCTTAATATCCTTCAACACTAACAGAATTTCAATCCAGAGAAGCTGAGCAGTCCGCTAATTATGTGGTGCCCTGTGGATTATGGTCACCCTGTATTTTATATTCCTGCTTATCTGGGAGTGCCTGGTTCTTACCCAGTTTCAGGCCATTGTCTAAACTGTTGAGTTTTACATCATTCTGTGGAAATATTCAAACAGAACAGACTCTTATATTGTATAAGATTTTCCTTTTAATTAAGTAAGCTATCTACCCGCCATAGTGCCTAAGATGAAGCCTATATAATGCTGCATTAAACTGTTTGATTTAAAGTGGATATATGTTCTCTGAAATCCAAAGGGAAACAAGAGCACTGGAGATTGAGAAATAATCGGAAATAAGAAATAGAAATATACAGATGGATACTCCAAAAAGGAAATATCTCAGAGTACTGAACAGAATGACACCTCTTACCTACCACATCATTCCAGCAGTCTACCAATATGCTGGAAGCATTATGGACCACCACAGAAGGAACCTGCTATTCCAGCAACCATCAGGGATGTTCCAAGAAGGTTGACATAAAGTCTTCACAAGCAAACAAAAAACAGAAAACAGTCATGTTTATACTAAAAGAAAAAAAAAAAAATCAGCTAGCCCACCAACAAGAAGCAAAGCAAGAAAGGGTGGGAGTAGGAGCTCCTCAAAAGCAATGAGAGCAGTCTCATGGGATTTGTCTCTACTTCTTACTCTGTTTTACACAAATGTTTGTTCTGATATAATTTCTCTTGTGTTCAACTCTCTCAATTACTTAAATTAAAGGGATGTAATTTTAGCTTTCTGGCATGTCCCTAAATCTCTGCCTTTTGTCTATATAAGAATTGAAAATTGCTGGGAATATAATTCTTGGATCAAACTTCTTTTCTCTAAAACTTTGTTTTCTTAGCCTACATGAGAAGCTTGATGCTGTTTTCATTCTCTTCCATCTGTAGGCTTATAAAGTTTTTTCTACTTCTGTCATTCAGAAAATTCCCTAGGTATATATTTCTAAATTAATCCTATTCTGAACTCAGTGAGCCTTTTCTACTTAAGAATTTAAATCTTTCTGTTATTCAAGTTTTCTTCTATTGTTTGGTCATTTCTTCTGGCTCAACTCTCTTTCTCTCTCTTTAGGAAGCCCTGGATCATTGCCATGTCTCATTTTTTTCATCCATGTTTTCTATTATTTTTGCACTGACTTCCATTTGGTCTTCCAGAAAAATAATTTAGTTACATCAGTTTTGAGTTTCTTTATTGAAATTTTAAACTTAAACACCATTGATATAGTTTAGCTGCGTTCCCACCCAAATCTCATCTTGAATTGTAGCTCCCATAACTCCCAGGTGTTGTGGGAGGGATCCAGTGGGAGATAATTGAATCATGAGGGCTTTCTCACGGTAGTGAATAAGTTTCACAAGATCTGATGGTTTTATAAGAGAAAACCCCTTTCACTTGGTTCTTATTCTCTCTTGTCTGCCATGTAAGACCGGCCTTTCACCTTCTGCCATGACTGTGAGGCCTCACCAGCAACGTGAAACTGCAAGTCCACTAAACCTCTTTTTCTTTATGAATTACCCAGGTTCAGGTATGTCTTTATCAGCAGTGTGAAAATGGACTAATACAGTAAATTGGTACCAGTAGAGTGGGGGCACTCTTGTAATTATACCAGAAAATGTGAAAACAGCTTTGGAACTGTAACAGACAGTGATTGGAACAGTTTAGAGGGTCAGAAGAAGACAGAACAGAATGTGGAAAAGTTTGGAACTTCCTACAGACTTGTTGAATGGCTTTAAATGAAATGCTGTTAATGATACGGACATTGAAATCCAGGGTGAGGTAGTCTCAGATGGAGATGAGAAACTTGTTGGGAATTGGAACAAAGGTAACTCTTTCTATGTTTTAGCAAAGAAATTGGTGGCATTTTGCCTCTGCCCTAGAGATTTGTGAAACTTTGAACTTCAGAGAGATGATGTAGGGTATCTAGTGGAAGAAATTTCTAAGTAGCAAAGCACTGAAAGGTGACTTGGGTTCTGTTAAAAAGCATTCAGTTTTAAAAGGGAAACAGACCATAAGAGTTTAGAAAATTTGCAGCCCAACCAACAACGCAACAGAAAAGAAAAACCCATTTGCAGAAGAGAAATTCAAGCCTGCTGCAGAAATTTGTATAAGTAAGGACGAAGAGCCAAATGTTAATTTGCTAAGACAATGGGGAAAATGTCTCCAGGACATGTCAGAAGTCTTAATGGCAGCCCCTCCCATCACAGGCCTAGAAGCCTAGGAGGAAAAACATGGTTTCATAGCTGGGGCCCAGGGCCCCCCTGCTGTGTGCAGCCTAGGGACTTGGTGCCCTGCATTCCGGCCACTCTAGTCACGGCTAAAATGGGCTGAGGTACAGCTGAGGCTGTGAGTTCAGAGGATGCAAGCCCCAAGCCTTGGCAGCTTCCACATAATGTTGAACCTGCAGCTGCACGGAAGTCAAGAATTAAAGATTGGGAACCTCTGCCTAGATTTCAGAGGATGTATGGAAACGCCTGGATGTTCAGGCAGGAGTTTGCTGCAGGGGCAGGGTCCTCACGGAGAACCTCTGCTAGGGCAACGTGAAAGAGAAATGTGGGGTTGAAGCCTCCACAGAGAGTCCCTACTAGAGTACAGCCTAGTGAAGCTGTGAGAAGAAGACCATCATCCCACAAACTCCAGAAAATGGTAGATTCACCAACTGATTGCACCATGCTGGAAAAGCTGCAAACACTCAACACCAGCCTGTGAAAGAAGCTAGCAGGGAGGCTATACTTCAAAGCCACAGAGGCAGAGCTTCCCAAGACCATGGAGACCCACCTGTTGCATCAGTGTGACCTGGATGTGAGACATGAAGTCAAAGGAGATCATTTTGAAGCTTTAATATTTGACCGCCCCCCAGGATTTCAGACATTCATGGGGCCTGTATCCTCTTTGTTTTGGCCAATTTCTCTCATTTGGAATGGCTGTATTTACCCAATACTTGTACCCTCATTGTATCTTGCAAGTAACTAATTTGTTTTTGATTTTACAGGCTCATAGGCAGAAGGCACTTGCCTTGCCTCAGATGGGACTTGACTTTTGAGTTAATGCTGAAATTAATTAAGATTTTGGGGGACTGTTAGGAAGGCATGATTGGTTTTGAAATGTGAAGACACGAGATTTGGGAGGGGCCAGGGGCAGAAAGATATGGTTTGGCTGTGTCCCCACCCAAATCTCATCTTGAATTTTAGCTCCCATAATTCTCACATGTTGTGGGAGAAAAACAGTGGGAGACAATTGAATCATGGGGATGGTTCCCCCAAACTGTTTTGATAGTAGTGAATAAGTCTCATGAGATCTGATGGTTTTATAAGGGAAAAACCCTTTCACTTGGTTCTTACTGTCTCTTGTCTGCCACCATGTAAGACATGCCTTTCACCTTCTGCCATGATTGTGAGAACACCCCAGCCACGTGAAACGGTGAGTCCATTAAACCTCTTTTTCTTTATAAATTACCCAGTCTTAGGTATGTCTTTATCAGCACTATGAAAACAAACTAATAAAACCATGTTTTCCATTTTCCAAAACTCTATTCATTTTGTAGTTTTCTGATTGTTCCACTGTGGTATGAAATCACAATAATTTACATTACAATTCATTCAAGATTGTCTTCTGTTTTAAAACTAAACATTTTCTTAATAGGAATCACTGCTTTGATCACTTGACTTCATCTAAAATTAATGTGTTCTTATGAACTATTCTTTATCTTTGTATTCTTGTCTTTGGGTAATGGTTCCCTCAAACAAATCTAGTCATCACTTTAAATTCTCCAGGGAACCTGATCTGAAATCATTAAGAATACCATATGTGTTTCTTGGCTATTAGGCAGACAGTGACTCTTTTGGCTCAACTGAGGCTAATTCTTGCTTAGACTTTCACTTCATATGTCTTTTCTTGTAAAAGTGGAGAGAGAGAGACTTCTCCCAGCTGCACTGAAGAAGAGTGTATTCCAGCAGTCAACGTCTAATAATAAGTGGTTAGAAACATCCTTATTATTTTTACATAATTGCACATATAGGGCAGGACAAAGTCATTTGGAGACCCTAATCACTGAAGACATAAAAATATGCCTGCTGTCTTCCTCCATACTATATGTAACTCATAATAAAAAATAATAACTAGGCAAGGGAGGATGAAGAGGAATGGCACAGAGGATGTTTAGGGCAGTGAAACTACTCTGCATGATACTATTATGGTGTATATATGTCCTTATACATTTGTCCAAACCCATTGTTCTGCTCCATTTGGGCTGCTACCACAAAATACCTAAATTTGGGTGGCTTACAAATTACAGAAATTTACATCTTACAGTTGTAGTGGCTGGGAAGTCCAAGATCAAAGCATGAGCAGATCTGGTACCTGGTGAGAGATGGTTTCCTGCTTCATAGATGGTACCTTCTCACTGCATCCTCACATGGTAGAGGGTCAAATGAGCTCCCTTCAATCTCTTTTATAAGAGCAGTAATCCCAATAATTAGTAAGCTCTGAAAGCCCCACCTGTTAATACTATCACATTGGAGATTAGGTTTTGACATATAAATTTGAGGAAGACACAAACATTCAGACTATTGCACCTATAGAATACACAGCACCAAGAATGAATCCTAATACAAACTATTGACTGGGTGATAATGATGTGTCAATGTAGGTTCATCAATTGTAACAAATGCACCACTCTGTTGGGGGATGTAGATAATAGGGGAAGCTATGTGGGGGTAGCAGGTAGATGAGAAGTCTCTGTACCTTCTACCATGACTCAGTACTTGTCTAGCCATTCTCCCCTCCTTCCCCTAGGACTCAAGGTCTGTAAAATGTCAGGAGCCTAAGTTCAGGGTTCCCATTACAATGAGACAATTTCTTCCACCTGTACTGCTAGTTTTCTGACTTACCCTCACCTGGAGCCATTCCATGGGGAGAAACAGAACACTGAGGGAGCCAGAACTCTTCTCTTTTTGGCTTTTGCTTATATACTATTGCAGTAAGTGAGTAAAGATTTGTTGGTTTTAGTTTGGCTCATTATCCTACGTGACCACCTGGATACCTCATAGCTCATGACAATAATTACATTAGTGAAAACACCATAAAGAAAAATCTTTTTATAAGCTTAATTACATACCAACTAAAATAGTATGTTAAGAACCCCTACAAAAAGATAAAATCCACAAGACGGACAAGGAGAAACTATTTGCACAATATATAAAAGAAAAGGCAAAGCCAGCGTATATAAAATGTCTCCACAAATTAATAAGAAAAGAAAAATTCTCAGAAAAAAATAAAAACAGATGACATAACTAATACAAACTCACATATAATAAGGGAAATAGGGATAGAAATAAAATAAACTCATCAAAGTGGTAAAATCTGATTTAAAATATTAATAATACTGAATAGACTATGGCAAAACAACCTTCCCCATATACTCTTGGAGTATATGTTGGTGTAAATATACTCTGGTCCCAAAATTATACTTATAGGTCTACATTTTACAGAAATATTTTCCCAATTGCACCAAAGCATAAGCGTAAAGTTATTCCACTCAGAATTGCCTCTAATATTGACAAAATAAGAACAAGCTATATATTAGGTATATTTTAACTAAATTCAAAACATCTATAT
>NW_012106408.1:1532702-1535624 GCF_000951045.1 Mandrillus leucophaeus
GTAAATAATAAAGAAAAATCTATGACTTTATATGTTGATTTTGTAGAAAATAAAGCCACTGTGTTAATTAATTATCCAACACAAAAAACTAGAGTCAAACAAAACAAACCCAAAGAAATAAAAAGTAAAGATAAAACAGAAAATAATACATTTGGGAAAAAAATGGAAAACTAATACATTACCTCCAAGGGTATTTCCTCTAGAAAAGCAAACAAGCAGTAAAGTAATTAAGCCTATATTTAACCTAATTGTGAAAAAAGAGAGAAGATATAAACACACACAAAGACATACATATGAGGAAATCATTGCAGATGGAGAAGAAATTAAAATAATAACAAACCTTGCTGAAATCAATGCAATTAAATTTGGTAATCTGGAAAAAAGATAGATAATATACTAGGAAAATAATTTCTGAAATTGATCACTAAAAAAAGAAAGATACAAAAAAATTGTGTAAATTTTTTGAATGAGATAAATAACAGAGCTGCTCTGTAGATATAATAGGAGACAGACAGGTGTGTAGGTGAAGTCCATCATAACTTTGATGGAACAAATATCTCCAACTATCTAAAATGCTCTGGAGCATATGAGAAAAGGGAAGATTCCAAATTCTGTCTATGAATTAAATATAACATATATCACACAACTGTACAAAAACAATATATTAGTCCATTCTCACACTGCTGTAAAGAAGTACCTGAAACTGGGTAATTTATAAAGAGTTTTAGTTGGTTCATGGTTCTGCAGGCTATACAGAAAGCATGACTGGGGAGGCCTCAGGAAACTTACAATCATGGCAGAAACTGAAGAGGAAACAGGCACGTCTAACTTGGCAGGAACAGGAGAAAGAGATGCTACATACTTTTAAACAACCAGATCTTGTGAAAACAAACTCACTATCACAAAAACAGCAATGGTGAAATCCACCCCCATGATCCAGTCACCCCCCACTAGGCACCTCCTCCAACACTGGGGATGAATATTCAGACAAGAGATTTGGGCAGACACACAGATCCAAACCATATCAAAACAGAAAAAGAAAGCCAGGAGGGATATCCAACCAATCACATATAATAATATCAATGCAAAATATTGGTCTACAGAGTTAACTAGAATATTTTCTAGAAATGAAAAGTTGTTTCAGTATTACAAACTCTCTTAATATTATCCATTGTATCAATAGCGTGGCAGGTTGTGTAGACTCTCTCTCAATAGCCATTTAAGCCCCCTTGGGGTATGCTTTCCTCATACTGCAGAGGCTGAAACTCTGAAATCTGCATTTCTAAGTCACACTTGCATCTGGGAAGCTGGGTGTGATTTAGGTTCCGCCAATCAGGCAGGCAAATCAGACTTTAAGGCTTGAAGTTGAAACTGAGTTAAGAGAAAGAGAGGCAGGGAGTGAGGATCTCCTTTGTGGTAAGAATTCAGGTGCAGCCCTTTGGAACCAAAGTCGAGCTCCCTGATTCAGCAACTTCAGTAACAATGGCAGCTGCTTTCTAGATGAGGGCAGTGAATATGACATGAAAAGAAGCTCAACCTGGAGCCAGTTACTACAGCTCTTAAAAAGATTTTGAAATCCATAAAATATCTTTTAAGAAATCTTTTTCTGCCTAAACTAGCTGGAGAGATATTTGTTGCCTAACATTTATAAACAGGTCAAAGAAAAAAGAACATATGACCAGCCACCTTGATGTCAAAAAGATTATTATAAAATTCAATTACTTTCTTATTAGAATTTGTAAACAAAATTGTAATACAGGCAGATACTTTCTTAATGTAATAAAATATGTTTTTAAAATAAGTTGATATTATGCTTGCTGGATGAACACAAAGTATTACCACTAAAGTACAAAGTTGCACAAAGTTGCGCATCCTCACCAGTATTTTTAAAGGTATTTTTGCTGGCAGTACCAACCAACATAATTGGAGAAGTGAACGGAAAAAGAAGTATAATAATTGAAGAGAGGAACAATTTTTTATTATGTTTATGACTAGAAAATTCAAGAGAATCAACTAAAATTACTTGAAAAAATAGGTTATATAATGGTTAAATGAATATACATAAGTCGAACTTTTCTGTTTACAAATAATCACACAGAAAAAAATGAGAAGAAATCTTATTTATAATACACCAAAGACAAAAAAGCCAAAACAAAATGGAACTTTAATGTAATAAGCAATGTGTCATTCTCATACAAAGATAACTTTACAGCTCCAAGAAACATAAAAGAAGACTTAATTTCTTACTATATATGAACACAGTATTTTAAAGACATCTAAAATATGAATCTACACATTTTATATGGTTCCAATGAAAATAACATGAGTATTCAATATCCATTTATTGAAATTAGATTAACTGATTTAAAAAATTTAAAATGCAAAGCATGCAAGAAAAGCCATAAAAATTCAAAAATGTTACAAATGAGATAATTTATGACTATAGCTACCAGCTATTAAGACAAACTTGGCAGCTATAGTCATTAAAATAATATGTTATGGTGTCATGATTAGATGGAGAGTTTTCAGAAATAATCTTAATTAAATGTCAGCAATTAGTATATGACAAAAATGGCATAGCAAAATAGGAAGAAAAGATGTTTTTTGTTTTTAATAATTTTAGATAGATGAAAGATTTAAATGTTTAAAAATAACTTCAAAAGTGCTAGAACAAAAAAGAGGGAAAACTTGCATCCAATATTGCAGTAAGAAATTCATCTCAAGATGACAAAATACACAAAAGCCATAAAGAAAATTACTGATAATTTTAAAATAAATAAAATTTTTATATGGTCATAATATGCTAACAATATTATAAACTAAGTACAAAGGGAAATAGAAAAATGAGAAAATATAAAATTACAACACATTAGTCAAATTACTTATTTACATTTTTTCATAAAAGCTTTAAGATATAATGCA
>NW_012106408.1:1535674-1549158 GCF_000951045.1 Mandrillus leucophaeus
AACCATATCAAAACAGAAAAAGAAAGCCAGGAGGGATATCCAACCAATCACATATAATAATATCAATGCAAAATATTGGTCTACAGAGTTAACTAGAATATTTTCTAGAAATGAAAAGTTGTTTCAGTATTACAAACTCTCTTAATATTATCCATTGTATCAATAGCGTGGCAGGTTGTGTAGACTCTCTCTCAATAGCCATTTAAGCCCCCTTGGGGTATGCTTTCCTCATACTGCAGAGGCTGAAACTCTGAAATCTGCATTTCTAAGTCACACTTGCATCTGGGAAGCTGGGTGTGATTTAGGTTCCGCCAATCAGGCAGGCAAATCAGACTTTAAGGCTTGAAGTTGAAACTGAGTTAAGAGAAAGAGAGGCAGGGAGTGAGGATCTCCTTTGTGGTAAGAATTCAGGTGCAGCCCTTTGGAACCAAAGTCGAGCTCCCTGATTCAGCAACTTCAGTAACAATGGCAGCTGCTTTCTAGATGAGGGCAGTGAGTATGACATGAAAAGAAACTCAACCTGGAGCCAGTTACTATAGCTCTTAAAAAGATTTCAAAATCCATAAAATATCTTTTAAGAAATCTTTTTCTGCCTAAACTAGCTGGAGAGATATTTGTTGCCTAACATTTATAAACAGGTCAAAGAAAAAAGAACATATGACCAGCCACCTTGATGTCAAAAAGATTATTATAAAATTCAATTACTTTCTTATTAGAATTTGTAAACAAAATTGTAATACAGGCAGATACTTTCTTAATGTAATAAAATATGTTTTTAAAATAAGTTGATATTATGCTTGCTGGATGAACACAAAGTATTACCACTAAAGTACAAAGTTGCACAAAGTTGCGCATCCTCACCAGTATTTTTAAAGGTATTTTTGCTGGCAGTACCAACCAACATAATTGGAGAAGTGAACGGAAAAAGAAGTATAATAATTGAAGAGAGGAACAATTTTTTATTATGTTTATGACTAGAAAATTCAAGAGAATCAACTAAAATTACTTGAAAAAATAGGTTATATAATGGTTAAATGAATATACATAAGTCGAACTTTTCTGTTTACAAATAATCACACAGAAAAAAATGAGAAGAAATCTTATTTATAATACACCAAAGACAAAAAAGCCAAAACAAAATGGAACTTTAATGTAATAAGCAATGTGTCATTCTCATACAAAGATAACTTTACAGCTCCAAGAAACATAAAAGAAGACTTAATTTCTTACTATATATGAACACAGTATTTTAAAGACATCTAAAATATGAATCTACACATTTTATATGGTTCCAATGAAAATAACATGAGTATTCAATATCCATTTATTGAAATTAGATTAACTGATTTAAAAAATTTAAAATGCAAAGCATGCAAGAAAAGCCATAAAAATTCAAAAATGTTACAAATGAGATAATTTATGACTATAGCTACCAGCTATTAAGACAAACTTGGCAGCTATAGTCATTAAAATAATATGTTATGGTGTCATGATTAGATGGAGAGTTTTCAGAAATAATCTTAATTAAATGTCAGCAATTAGTATATGACAAAAATGGCATAGCAAAATAGGAAGAAAAGATGTTTTTTGTTTTTAATAATTTTAGATAGATGAAAGATTTAAATGTTTAAAAATAACTTCAAAAGTGCTAGAACAAAAAAGAGGGAAAACTTGCATCCAATATTGCAGTAAGAAATTCATCTCAAGATGACAAAATACACAAAAGCCATAAAGAAAATTACTGATAATTTTAAAATAAATAAAATTTTTATATGGTCATAATATGCTAACAATATTATAAACTAAGTACAAAGGGAAATAGAAAAATGAGAAAATATAAAATTACAACACATTAGTCAAATTACTTATTTACATTTTTTCATAAAAGCTTTAAGATATAATGCATATGCCACACTCTTCCTGATTTAAAATGCATAGTGCAATGGCAGCTAATATATTCACAATCAATTTTAGAATATTTTCATCATTCTAAGAGAAGTTCTGTATTCATTAGCAGTATTCCCATTTCACCCCAGCACTGTGCTCTCAGCCTGAGGCAACCTACATTCTGTCTCCATAGATTTGCCTATATGTTGTCTTTTGTGATTGGCTTCTTTCACTTAGCATAATGTTTTTCAGGTTCATTTATGTCGTATTGTACCATGTATCAGTATTTCATTTCTTTTTAGTGATTAATAATATTCTATTGTACGTATATTTATCCATTATCAGTTAATGAACATTTAGATTGTTTTCACTTGTGACTATTATGAATAATACTGCTAAGAACACATGTATGTACAAGTTTTTATGTGGACATGTTTTTATTTATCTTGGGTATATACCTAGAAGCAAATCACTGGGTCATATGGAAACTATTTTTAAATAATTGAGGAACTAACAGACTGTTTTCCAAAGTGCCTTCACCATTTTATATTTCCAATCAAGGTGCAGGAGGGTTTGAAGTTCTTCATATATTTGAAAACAGTTATTATTTTACTCACATTGCATATAGATAATACGTTATATGTATATATGTATGGCCATTAGATGGTGAGTATGAAGTGTTAGCTCACTGTGGTTTTCATTTGCATTTCTCTAACGGCTAATGATTATGAGAATTTTTCGTGTGTTTATTATCCATTTGTATATCTTCTTTGAAGAAATATCTATTCAGATGTCTGCCCACTTTAAATTCTGTTTTCTTTTTGCATTGAGTTGCAAGAATTTTTCAAACTTTCTGATTACTAGTCCTTTAACAGATATATGATTTGCAAATATTTTCACACATTCTCTGTGTTGTCTTTTAACTTTCTTGAAAGCGTCCTTTGAATCTGGTCTTCTAGTCTTTCCTTTTCCAGCTTAGAATTAATACCCTACTAGGACTTGGGCTGAGAGCAATCAGAGTCCAGTATTTTGGGCTTGCCATGCCTGGAATAGAGCCTCTAAACTATGCATGGGGAGCAAATGGAAGAAGGGAGCACCTAACCTCTTGGCCCCACTTGTTAGAATTTTGCCAGCAATTGAGAAATGCTGGTGATCTGCTTCCCCCGGTGAGATACTGCATCACTAGATCAGGAGCTGAAGGCACATGAGGCTCCCCTTTTTGGCCACACCACCAGGCCGGGAATTCCATTATGCAATGAGCTGGGAAGTGGAGGCTGGAAGGGAATGAGTGGGTCATGGCTCAAGGTTCACAGACTCTCATTCTTTACAAATATTTGATAGGATTTTTTCCAAGTAAATGTTTCTACATCTGCTATTTGTGCCTATATTTCCAGAGACTTTGTTTTCTTTTTATCAAGTATGATTTAATTGGTTTATTTTTTATCAATTATTATTGTTTTACTGGGGACAGGTCCACAGGATTCCTAATACAACTGTTCAGGAAATGGAGCTGTGCCAAAAGTTCCATTTACAAAAAGAATTTTATGTTCATTTGTATGTATTTATTATTTAATAAATAGACAGGCTCTCACTGTGTAACACAGGCTGGTCTCAATCTCCTGGGCTCTAGTGATCCACCAGCCTGTCTCCCAAAGCATTGGAATTACAGGCATGAGTCACCACACTGAGCCTAAAAAGAATTTTAGGGAAAAAAAGTAGCAACATTTATTTATTTATTTATTTATTTATTTATATTTATTTTTTGGGATGGAGTCTTGCTCTGTCGCCCAGGCTGGAGTGTAGTGGCACATTCTCGGCTTACTGCAACCTCTGCCTCAGGGGTTCAAGCAATTCTCCTGCCTCAGTCTCCTGAGTAGCTGGGACTACATGTGTGTGCCACCACGCTGGGCTAATTTTTTTGTATTTTGTTTAGTAGAAACAGGGTTTCACCGTGTTAGCCAGGATGGTCTCGATTTCCTGACCTCATGATCCACCTGCCTTAGTCTCCCAAAGCGCTGGGATTACAGGAGTGAACCACCTGCCCAGCCGCAACATTTTTTTAAATATGGCCATTCTACCTGTTATATCTGAATCACAGAATGTTAGAAAGAACTTTCTGAAATCATTAATTACAATTCTTCATTTTACAAATAGGGAAGTTATCTGTTCCTTTTGAATAGGTAAAAAGATTTTGCTAAGCATTGCAACTCAGTGCCGGAGCCAGTACGGGCTACTGTGCCATGTGACTTATGTTTTTAATGTCAGCTTGGGAAAGAAGTCTTTATATAACAAGTGCCCTAACTAATCCCAGGCAAAAGTGACAAACATTATCACTGCTTTATTGCTTTGTGTTTCATACCTTCATCATGTGCAGCAAGATTCTGTTTTCTTCACATATAATGTTATGTGTTACGATGAGAGCAAAGTGAGGTGTTCAGGATAAGAATGAAAATGGGTAGGAGAGGGGATGGGCCATTGTTGCTGTATTAGCAGCACAAGCATCTTCATCGGCAACATATCTGATATTTTTCAAAATTTTGTTTTTGAGAGACAATGTGGTAAGCCTTTCCTACTAAGAACATAAAGGAAATGATCTTAAAAATAAATTTTAGTTATCTGAAATATTTGCTCTCATTACTTTTTCTGTCACCCAAATTAATTTTGTGTTTTCAACATGTTTTGTGTACTGAAAATCTTTTTGGATCCACAAAAGAAATCTTGGGTTTGACTAATAGTGTAAGAATAACTTTAAAAGTACTGGCAAGATTGATATGCTAGGGATTTAAACACACCTATCACTGAATGTTAATTATTACAGGCAGCAGTGTCACCCATGGAAATTAAATTGCTAGCTATAGATAAATATACTAAAAAACATTCACAAGATTTCCAACTATTTTACCAACCCAGTTTTAACAGTCTCACATCTACCCTCTCCCACTACTGCCCATGGGCTAAAAGAACACAGGCATAGGACTGCAGGTGAAAAAAACCACAAAACCTTACCATTCTCCAATTCTCTGCCTTTCTCAGCCAGATAAAATGCCCAGTTGGCTGACTTTGAGGTCAAATTGCAAACCTATTTATATAAAATATCTCTTTTTGCTAGCAGTTTTAATATGTTATTTTTTTCAGTTTTGAGTTGCTGCTAAGTCTTGATTTACTTGATTCTTGATATAGTTTTTGAAAAGACATAATCAAAAATCCACTAAAATGTCACATTAAAGAGGTAGGATGGGATAAGATAAAATAACAATAAAATGTATCTAAAGAAAATGCATTATTTGAAAGAAGGAAGACAGAAAATTGGAAATAAAAAAGGATATAAATATAAAAAGGGATAAAATGAGTAAGAGCAAAGCGGACAATAGGTATGATAAAAACTAAGAATGAGAAAAATAAATTTAAAAATAAAATAAATAATAAGCAAATAAAATAATGGGAAAGATTTAAACCTTATAATTATACAGTTTTAACTGCTAATTTCATACTTCCCTGTACAATTATTTCTACTCTCATTAGCCATCATTGTTGATGTTTTTTGTTTGTTTGTTTGTTTTAGGTTGGAACACAAAGACTTGCAGGATTGAGTAATACCTCACACCTTTCGGATAACTTTGTGTTATCATTTCAAACTTCAAAATAATATCCATTCACATTCACTACTAGTCAAGCAAAGCTTTTATAGGAAAAGTATGCAGTTACTTTAGTATTAACTCAGATGTTAAAACACATAAGAAGGAAGTTTCTTAAATATTCTGATCACATTAACTGCCTATTTCTCCCACCGCCAATTCTGAATCACGCCAACACATGGATCTGTTATTGAATCAAAGGAACATCTTTAAGAGGTAAAGGGTAAATATTAATAAAAGCTGGATAGAAGCCTTAGAGACTCAGCTGTAAATAAAATATAGGACACTTCGAGCATGATCTTTCTGAAGTTTCTTTTGGCTTCTAAAAGAATTCTCCTACAGGATTTTCAAGAATAACTGTGCCATTGCTGTGTCTTCTAGATTAAGAGATCTCTGGTTATATAAAATGTAACAAACATATATATGCCACTGAACTATTCCCAAAGGCTGTCCTGTCAACAGGTCAGCATAATGTGGTTACTGGGTTTTCCTGCCTCGACAGTTTGGGAGACACAAATTAGAAAGCAAGGAACAGTTCAAAGCAAACACACTTGCTCATGAATAAGGGATGGCTGATCATCAATAAGCAGAGAATACTCTCCCGGAACATAAAAATGGCTAAAGATTTTGTTTAAGTATAGAATCCTGGAAGCAGTGAAACATAGGTAATGATAGATAGATGATAGATAGGTAGATAGATAGATAGATAGATAGATAGATAGATAGATAGATAGATAGATAGATAGAAACATACATACATACATAGACAGACAACAATTACCTTTGGAAAAGTCTCTGTACCACACAGAGTATATTAAAGAAGCTGTTTCATAAAGTTCATCCATGGAGCAACTGGCTTATCAACCTTATCAACTCTAAACCCTGCTGTGTCATCTCCTGCACTATTACCTATAGCTTTAATACTTTCCAAATTCTAAACTAGAAGGTTTGGTTTGGTTCATCCTAAACTTGCATAATGGGGGCTTGAGAAGTCAATCTAGCTTTCTCTCTCCATTCTCACCTTTCACTGGGGATTTATGTTCCTCAATGGTGACTGGCCTGGCCATATGTTCAGTGCACTAGATGACTGAGATCTGCCTCATTCTCCAGTTTTCCCTGGTGTTCGATTCTTTCTGGTGGCTCAGTCCCTACTCTTTCTAGTCAGAACTACCTGGTGCCACGTTCTTCTCTACCTGGATTTCAGACTCCTCGGTCTGTCATTGCAGGCTGCTCACTGTGGCTCATCACTGACCCTCACAGGCCCTGTGCCCCATCTTCCCTCTCTGCCTGCTGACAGCCACACTCATTCTTCTGCCAGGGCTCTGACTGACCTCAGGCCTCTTGTTGTCTCATCCTGCCTCTGCCCAAGCCAGGATGATAATACTCTGAGACCACTGGAAAGAGCTCAAGGTCAATCAATTTGCTCAGTTTTAGAAGATAAAGATGATAGAAAACATTTACATAAACTGTCATTAATAAGTATTACAGAAAACATGAGGTCAATGAATTTCCAGATGTCTGTAAAAGCAGCTCATGTGTAAAACCTCATTTTTGAAACAGCAGATACAAGTAAATGCACATATTTGTCATTTTTCCATTTGGCACAAATATACTTAAGATGAACACTGTAAGATAAAGTCAGTGCTACTTGCTGGGGGACATAAATGTCAATCTAGCCCAATCTCTTCTCAGGGTCTGTGGGAGGAGAGTTGTTTCTGCTTATGGAAATGGAAAGAATATTACCAGAAGCAAAAGCCTCAGTGTGCACATTAGAAAAATAATATGTCTTGCATTCAACTCTACATTGATGTGAAATATGGAGAGGTTAAACCTCTAAGTAAGATAGACCAGATCCTTTTCCACATTGAGTACTTTTGCTCGTCAGTGTGGGTTTAAAGACAAGGTCTTTCAGGTGAAGGCTGGTAAACATTCAGATCATCCTGCCACTTTTGGCTATGCCCTTAGGCTGTACCAAAGTTTAAAGGATTTGTCAAAACCTCATTGGCAGCTGCACGCCTGTGACTGCCTAAATACGTCTGTGCTCTGCATAGCAGCCTAATGCAAGTTCCAAGCACCTTTATATTAATAGAGCCATTTGCCTTGTCAAGAAAGCAGCAGCAGGCAAAAGACCCCGTGATCCTGTTCTTTTTGCACGTCTCTTCATTTTACTGTGCAAAATAGCACACTTCAGTCCCCAGTGCTCATGTTTTATGATAACATATTGAGAGGAAAATTTATTACAAAGCCACTCATAGGCAGATTATACGAAAATTTCCCCCATATTTTGAAGAAAGTGCATCAAAGAAGAGGTTGTTTTCTATATTGATTTTCTTTATTTTATTGCTACATTCTCATGATTGGAGGGCCACCAACAAATCTCTCTTTTGTTCAGAGGTAGCATTCTGCCTGAGAAAATGGAGGTGTGAGATCCACATCATATAACCAAGGCAACTCACTGATCAAAAATATTCTGACAGGAAAATAAAGTGAACTATTTTGTGCTATTAATCACAGAACAAAAATATACATAAAACCAGGGTCCATCGTCAGTAATTCTTGTATTGACCTAAAAGAGAAAAACAAGTGAATTAAATAACTCAAACTTATCACATTAAATGCAGTAATATAGCAAATAGTATCCATGTCTCATAAGTAAATTTTGGTAAACTTGCAAGCACTACTTTCAGCTGCTTCTAAAGTATATTAATTTTCTATATTTTTAACACACTTTCTGGTGTGCTATGACACAATAATAAGATGCTTAAACATCAGATAGATACAGAGCATGGAATAACACTAAATTGCTATGTCTTCTACTGGTGAGACATATAGTCATCAATCAATTGACTGGTTGATTAACAAGTGGATAGATTTGGTGTGTACCTGATGCCAGGCACTAAACCACTTATACCACAACCCAACAGGAATAGTGCTAACAGCTAGGCAGAATTTTGCCTCTATTAGAAGCAGGATTTCTGTGCGCATGGCTGCTTGACGTGTCTATCATCACCAGGTAGATTTTTAATTCTATCCAGGTTGTGTATATCCTTTGAAGACGAACATCAATTCCATCAAGCAAAGGAACTATTTTAGCTGGAGGATAACATATATTCATTGACCCAGCATGAGAAGTAGATTTTTTTCTAGTTTGCATTATGACTTATGCATTAAAAATGATTGACATTCATGGTCTTAAATTAAAATGAATTAATATTCACAAAATTGTCTCATACACTCTAAAGCTTTGCAGATTACAAACTTTTGTATCTTCTTAATGGTGGTTTTTACAGGAAAGAAAATATAAAATAAATTGACTATATCTGCATAGTCATTATTGATAGCCATTCAATCATTGCACTAGCAACAGTCAGTTATATAAATAAAAATAACAAGCTTATGGAGAAGAAGACCTACTAGCCGTCGTACATCTGTGAAGGTGCACAGATTTATCTCCAGGAGGCTGTGGAGTAACCTTGGAAGACAGGTATTAATGGCAGAGCCATCTGGCAATTAAGAAATAAGAAATACACTTTTATTTTTATTGTTTACTTTAGTTAGGAAAAACTTTGATTTAATTTGATTGTCTGGATATTCAAATCTTTGGTGAAACAGTTTAGCTGATGTTTTCACTAATATAATTTATAATCTGCCATCTACATATTTATTTAGATATGTTTATTCAAAAAATATACATAATGGTTGCTTTATGTATAGCTTTTTAAATACATGAAGTTTATTGTGCTGTAGACTTCATTCTATTTCCATCTGTTTACTCCAAACAACACTACAATAAACATTCTTACCTTTCTCAGTGTATATCTTCAAGAGTTTTGGGGCTTTGTTTAAAATAAAGATACAACTGCAGTGTATATACCTATAGAACCTCACTAACATACTGCTAAGTAACTCTTCTGAATTTCTTAACTAGTTGTTATGTCACTAGCAGTGAATGAGGGTCTCTCTTGCCAATATTCTTGTCAGTACTTGATATTATCCAATTTTACAATTTTTGTCAAATCTGGTTGTGAAAATTGGTATCTACTGCTGCTGTTGTACATTATATCTTATTCTTTTTTTTTTTAATTTACTCTGTTGCTCTTTTTCTTCTTGAAATGAACATTTAGTTAATTTATTTCTCAATCATTTTTGATACCAAAAAAAGTATGAAATCTATCAACTTTTTATAAATGCTGCGTTAACTCTATTTCACACATTTTGACATACCAAGTTTTTGTGAGGAGGAGGGCATCCATCACTTCAAGCATTTATCCTTTCGTTGTGTTACAAACATCCAATTATACTCTTATAGTTGTTTTTAAATGTACAATAAATTGTTGAGAGTAGTCACCCTGTTATGCTTTCAAACACTAGATTTTCTTCATTCCATTTTTACTTTTGTACCCATTAATCATCCCACTTCCTCCTACCTTTACAACCCTTCCCAGCCTCTGGTAACCATCCTTCCACTCTATATCTCCATAAATTCAATTGTTTTAATTTTTGGCTCCTGTAATTAAGTGAGAACATGCAAAGTTTGTCTTCCTGTGCCTGGCTTATTTCTTTTAAGATAATACCCTCCAGTTCCATCCATGTTGTTGCAAATAACAGGATCTCCTTCTTTCTTTTGGTTGAATAGTATTCCACTTTATATATGTACCACATTTACATTATCAATTCAAATCTTGGCTATTGTGAATACTGCTGCAATAAACATGGTATTGCAGATATCTCTTTGATATCTGATTTTCTTTTTTTTTTTTCTTTTTTTTTTTTGAGACAGAGTCTCGCTCTGTCGCCCAGGCTGGAGTGCGTGGCGTGATCTCAGCTCACTGCAAGCTCCGCCTCTCGGGTTTACGCCATTCTCCTGCCTCAGCCTCCTGAGTAGCTGGGACTACAGGCGCCTGCCACCTCGCCCGGCTAGTTTTTTGTATTTTTTAGTAGAGACGGGGTTTCACCGTGTTAGTTAGGATGGTCTCGATCTCCTGACCTCATAATCCACCTGTCTCGGCCTCCCAAAGTGCTGGGATTGCAGGCTTGAGCCACCGTGCCCGGCCCTGATTTTCTTTGAGTATATGTAGCAGTGGGATTATTGGCTCATATGGTAGCTCTATTGTTAGTTTTTTGATGAGCCTCCAAAGAATTCTCCATAGTGGTTATGCTAATTTATATTCCCTTCAACAGTGTATGAGCATTCTCTTTTCTCCACATCTTTGCCAGGATTCATTATTGCCTATCGTTTGGATGAAAGTCATTTTAACTGGGGTGAGATGACATCTTATTGTAGTTTTGATCTGCATTTCTCTGATGATCAATTATGTTGAGCACCTTTTCATATGCCTGTTTGTCATTCGTATTGACATACTAAGTTTTTATAGCTATCCATTTGTTACCCATACTGGTTAGGGAATCTCTAGCCTATATGAGAGTAACCTTAGAAATTATGGAGGCTTTTGGGAGAACCAGTACATTATCAATATTTGAGACTATTCTATGTGTGTTTTAAATGAATATGAAGTCTGTATTTGTTGTAAAGATATGTTTGTATGTAGGTGCATATGTTCTCAGAAATTTACTGATCTTTCTATTCAATTTTCTGTACTTCTACATATATTAAATTTGTTTAATCTATTAACCTCTGTGTGAAGTCTCTAAAAATTTCCAACTCATATTTATAACATACCCCTTCTAAAATGAGAATCAGCCTGGTTAGTTGCATCACAGCTAGAGAGCAGCACGAAGAGCAGAATGTCCAGAATTTAAAAGCTAAACTTATACTTGACAATATTTTTCATATTCATGTAATTTCTTCCTGAATATTTTAAAATATTGCTTATGAAATATACTTAAGGATCTCTTTAACTGTCCCTTTGGGAAGATGGGGAGATGGCTATTGCTAGCTATGCTGTTTCGACTATCATTATTTATTAAATGAATTGTAAATGTATTATTTAATTAAGAAGCACTCTCTGTGCAGACTCAGTTACTAAAAAATAAAGTAATACCTTTATTTTTAAAACATTACTGATATAGTTTAATAAGAAAGAGCTTAAAAATAGATTATACATTAAAGTATGTCTTTATATTCATTTCTTCTTTGCATTTTTTGACCAATTCCCTATAAATTGTGGCCACTTCATAGTAAAGAAACCTTAATTAAAATACCATGTGCAAAGGAAGGACAGGATTTGGATGACATATGTGAATGCAAATGAAAAGTACTCTATTGGGAAAGTGAGACTTCATTGAAGGTGACATACTTATGGGAAAAAAGATGTGCTGAGCAAGCACCTTGGCTGAACAAGCAATTTGGGGCAGTGCCATAAGCTGCAGGCATTTTAGTAAAAAATACATTAAAAACGTAATTGGGAAAGGCTTGGGTAATCGGACCCCAAACAGCATCAATCTTTAGAACTACAAAGCTTGAGGAAAACAAAATGTCAATCAATAAGAAATGGTGATAATGCAAAATCAACACTAAATATACACACAAGAAGAGGTGCACCTTGTTTTAACATTTGGGTAAATAACATTATAAAAGTCTCCTTTTAAGTTAAATGTATACAGACATAGATTTATCCATTTCACATTTAGATAGAGGTTTATGTGTTCCTTCAAGTGTGTGTATACAAGAGAAACAGATATGTTACCACAATCTGAACTGTCTTAAGTACAAATTGGTGTTCTGTAGCACTCGGATTTTGTAAGAGATTCTAGTGGAATCTCAGTCTTTTCTACAACAGAAATAAGAATGTGGAGGGAAAAAAAGAGAACAGTCCAAGAAGCCTTCTAGAAGAAAAATTTCTATATTCATTAGATTTTTCCTCCAGACTAATTAAATCTTGTTATATCAAAGCTAAAACAAAAAAGAAATCATTATTGTTTTCAAAGGTAAGACGGAACATATGTGAATGCAAACAAACAAACAAACAAACAAACAAACAGTGATAGGGTGAAGATTCGAAAAAAGAAGCGTTTTTCCATTCGGTTTCCTTAAATGATACCTAGTTTAGAGGTAAATACTCACAATTTCTCTTTATTTTGGAAAATGATCAAGTCATAAATGTAATTTACATAACCATAGGCCTTGTCAAACACAGACCACTTGAGAAAATCAAGGCTTTTCTATAATTCCTGGCTGACAGTTTCGCCTCTTTATATTTCCTTTCTCAGACATTGGTAGATTTGAACAGCGCTTATAATAAAAGGCAAATTCCAAAGGTGACCATGCCTAAGGCCAAGCACGTGGTTGAATAGCTGTAACTGACGTAGCTCAGGAATAAATTATTTCTCCAAAAGCTAGAGTAGCATAACATTCCCATAATCTAATTGTGTCCTCATTCTCTCAAATACAAGATTATCTAAGCCATCTATTCTAACAATTTACTCATTCAATAAATATTTATTGAGCCTCTACTGTATTCAGGCACTGTAATAGATTGTAGGGATAGAGCAGTTTTTTAAAAGCACAAAATCAAAGCCCTCATGGAAGATACATTCTAGTGGGAGATAGATGATAAATAAGAAAAATATGTAGCATATTAATTGGTGATAATTTCTGAAGAAAAATATAAAGCAAAGAACAGGAACAGAGAATGGGGTGGTGGCAGAAATTTAATTTAAAAAATTATAATAATAAGGATATAAAATATAGTTGGTGAAGCCAAAACAATTTAAAAATAAAGCAGGATAAGTGAAAGAATAAATATGGCTAAAGAATAAGCTAGTGAGTTAAGAGACAGGATTACGAAATTCTCTCATAAAATGGTCGTAAAGGACAAAATGGAAATATATTTAAGAGATAGATAGAACCAATGTGGATATGTCTAATTTGCATAGTAAAAGTCCCAGAAGAGGAAAAAATCAAAATGAGAAGCAGAAAATATTTGAAAAATAATGAAGATAAACTTTCTTCAACTGGAAAGGAGTCATAATCTAACCAATTTTCGCTACCTTCACTGCTCC
>NW_012106408.1:1550587-1553584 GCF_000951045.1 Mandrillus leucophaeus
AAACTGATTCTGGAAGTCTCTATGGACTGAGATGGAGAAAAAGGCATTTGCCAGATTAATAGCTGCATATGAGGTACTAGAAGAAATGCTCATTTGTTCAAGCAATAAAACCAGGTCACCACCTGGTTAAGCTTACAATATTGGCATTCTCCAAGATACATATGTCTGTTCTGCAGGCCAAATAGGCAACTTACATGGAAATGTGGTTGAACCTTTTGCATCTTTCAAGTTGTTGATAGTGGCATTAATCTCTGCAATCCCTCTAGGACTATAGTGTTGTCTGTGGTTTACTATTTTCCTATGTAGAGGCAGTTCTAGTTGCTTCCATTTGACCTTTCCTACCAAAATAGCCTTTATTTCACATGTCAGAGAGCCAGTGTGGGTATTCCTCCAGCTGCTGAACATATCTATTCCAATTATGCATTCTAGAATGGGAGAAACACCCAAAGAATGGGTTTAGTGACCCACTAGATTACTATAAAACAGACCTGATCTAAAACTCCATTGAGCACCTGACCTTCAAAAGCCCTACTCTAACTGGTAGACCAAACTAATGTCTTGGGTCCCTGAAATTAGTGTCAGTTCAGATCCAGTGTCCAGTAGTTCCCAAAAGGTCAGATAATTTTCTTTTCCTCAGTACACAATTACTCTGGTAAAAGACTGTAGGTCCTTCTGCAGAAGTCTGGGGGAAAGATTAACAGTGTAAGTTTTAGGGGGTCCTTCTTCAAGATGACTCAGATTTCAGTTTATTCAAATTGTTGTGAGTCTTGAAACTGGCTCAGGGCTGGAAATTCACTGAGGATCTGTGACTCTCAACTCTAATTTTTTGACTCAGGTTAGACTCATGGTCACTTAACCTAGGAATTTGCTGCTTCTACAGATGAAGTAAGGATTCGGTAGGCTTCCTATTT
This sequence comes from Mandrillus leucophaeus, assembly GCF_000951045.1. NCBI lineage: Eukaryota > Metazoa > Chordata > Mammalia > Primates > Cercopithecidae > Mandrillus > Mandrillus leucophaeus. The sequence continues at coordinate 1,551,499 of NW_012106408.1, forward strand.
CAATTCTAGAAACAACATGATTAATTAGTCAACATCATACCCAGTTCTGTGTAAACTGAACTATATTGGTTGTTGCTTTGACTCTGCTGTTCATTACATTCACTGTGCCCACATTGCCTTTGCAGGTTGAGTTTCAGCACTTGACCCTTGCTGCTCCACAATAGTTACCCCCTAATGCATTTAGATACCCCAGATCAGTAACTCCAATTCCCTCTGTAAACTATGGCCTACAGAAAAGGGCAATCACAGAGTTCTTCAAGGATTTCAGGCTCCCCTTACAAATTTCTTTCCCACGGTATTAATGAAAGGTATGTCTTCTAGACCGTTTCAGGCTCAGAGAGTATGTCTTAAATCACAAATCCACTCTGACGTTTTAATCTTTTAAAGGCTTTGAATCCCTTTTTCTACATTAGAACAGGGCAGATTCAGCATTTCCAACCTACTCACTGTGGGCCACCTTTTGGTCCCCAATCAAACAAATAAATTGTTGAAGTCCTTTTTAACTCCCTGAACTGCAACATTAAATCCAGAACTGCTGCTTAATTGGCTGATATTAATAAATTCGGCCTGATGCAATTTTTTGTTTCTTCCACCATCGTCTCACACTATTGATATCCATTTTCACACAGATTTCCCAGATTTTTGTCTGTATAAATCTTAAAACTCAAGTAGTTCTTTTGTGATATAATGTACTTCCTCATGGGTCACACTTTGTACCTCACTTTTAGGGATCTTCCGGGACTTGTGTGTAGTTACAGGTCTAAAGTAAATGGGGTAATGGGGGTGGGTCCTGAGGAGACTTAGCATTATTTTGTATGGCTACTCAAGGGATGCCATGAGAGCGAGCCAGCCAGGTGGGAGCGGCTCCACAGAAAAACTCCAACTAGCCTGCGTACTGGGGTGGAGCCACAGACGTTCATCTCCTTTTCAGCAGGGAGGAATCGGTCCCTCCTCTTCCTCTGTGGAACCTGGGATTTAAATGGTGGGTGGGAAGTACTCTAGAGGAGGGACTCCGGCCTTGTAAGAATCTGTTTCCCCCTCTTCTCCTTTTTCACCTGATAAAACCCTGTCTTACTCACCATTCAAATTGTCTGTGAGCCTAAAGTTTCATAGCTGTGGGACGGACAAAGACCCTATCTTTAGTTGAACTAAGGAAAAGTCCTGCAACATTTTTCCTCCGCAATGTGGGGGTTCAAGAAGTGGTGAGTGAAATGGGGACTCAAAACCTCTCATTGTCACTTCTAAGCCTTTTCATCCTGGGATTCCTAAGGGTAGGGGAAACTATGTCCCCACCTCCTGTTGCTCCCGGGGTCAGGAACCAACCTGACCTTTCCATACCCCTTTGCTTCCTTTTTCAAGAGGGACCAGTAAGCAGCGGCTCCCCACCGCCCTCCTCTCCCTGCTGGGCTGGCACGCATGGCCCAAGTTGCCCTGAGTAGCTGACTGGCAGTTTCTACCTTGTGCCCATGGAGTGTCTTCCTCTTCCCTCCAGGGAGGCCAGCTCTGACCCACAGCAATTAAATTTGTCTCCCTGTTGGAGAAGCCACTTGCATAAGAATAAGAAGTTCTTCCCCAGGCATTTTTAAACTTTTTTTCTTTCCTGTTCTCAACTCCAACAGCAGTTAACTTATTCTCTTTAAAGCTTTAATTGTGAAAAAGGATTTGTGGGGCTAACCTTGGGCTGTGGCCAATCTGCTGTGCTTTGCATTCCTGTATGGTTTGTGCTGCAAACCTCCATCTTGTTTTACATCCTGGGGGCATGGACAGTAACCACATGGGAAGGCTTTGTTTAGCACTCCTACCCTAGGGAGGAGCCCTCTCTGGTTGGATATCTGCATGTTTTCCTAGCCCCGTCTCTTAAAGGGACCCACCCAGCAACTGGGTTTTCTTCTGCCTGTTTGTGTGTATACTGTGTGTAATGTCTGTAAGAAGAGTTCTAATTAATTTGGCCTAAAGAAAGACAAGTGTGGCTGGGCATAGTGGCGCATGCCTGTAATCCTAGCACTTTGGGAGGCCGAGGCAGGCAGATTGCCTGAGTTCAATAGTTCAAGACCAGCCTAGGCAACATGATGAAACCTCGTCTCTA
>NW_012106408.1:1554484-1559170 GCF_000951045.1 Mandrillus leucophaeus
TCAAACTTGATGTCCCCAAGATCCTTCATCAAAGTTTTCTTACATGTCCCCATTCCAGATTTTAAGGTTTCATTCCTTCCTAGTCAATGTCCTCACGTAAACAGTAGATATTCTGTCGGTCTGGGAGTTCAACTGAACTATAATTAAGCCAATTGGAAAATGAGATTCTGTGTTTAATTTTCAGCAATTCCAGTCATGCTAAAGGAGATATGGGTCTCCTTGAGGGCATATATCAGGTGATTCATGTGGCCCTTGGGCTGAAATTTAAGCCCCTGTGTTCATCATTTTCTATCCCCACTTTGCCCAGCAGCAATAGAAGCAACCATTTAATCTCATTATATAAATTAATTTGCAAAAAAATGTTCAAAAGTATCATATACACAGTCCCCCAGATCCCTGATTCTTATATTATGGATTAAGAATATTCAATAATAATATTTTGTGTCTGTCTATTGCCATATCAAGTCATGTATGTCAGTGTGCTCTTTATTACTGGAAATAAGGTAATTAGGATCTTCAAATCTAATCAGATTAAATAGCAAATTCCAGAAATCCCTGAACCAGCTCAGAAAATTCTGTTTCTCTGGAACTCTCTCTCTACCAAAATTTGTGTTAGAATTCTCCAAACAGAAAAAATAGGACAGATACATAGATAGATAGGTAGATAGATAGATAGATAGGTAGATAGATACATAGATACATAGATACATAGATACATAATTAGATAAGAAAGTTGCTCACATGATTATAGAAGCTAAGAAATGTCAAGATATACAGCCTACAACCTGGATACCTATGTGAGCTGATGGTGTAGTTTCATTCAAACTGTTTTAGTCCATTCTCATGCTGCTATTGAGAACTGCCCAAGACTGGGTAATTCATAAAAGAAAAAGGTTTAATTGACTCACAGTTCTACAGGGTTACAGAGGCATCAGGAAACTTACAATTATTGCAGAAGGGAAAGAGAACATGTCTTCACATGGCAGCAGGAAGAGGAAAAATGATAAATGAGCAAAGGGGAGCCCCTTATAAAATCATCATATCTCATGAAAACTCACTCACTATCACAAGAACCGCATGGGGTAACTGTCCCCATGATTCAATTACTTCCCACCAGGTCCCTCCTATAACATGTGGGGATTATGGGAACTACAATCCAAGATGAAATTTAGATGGGGACCTGGCCAAATCATATCATTTGGTCCCTGGTCCTTCCCAAATCATGTGTCCTCACATTTCAAAACACAATTATGCCTCTCCAACAGTGCCCCCAAATCTTAGCTCATTCCAATATTAACTCAAAAGTCCAAGTCCAAAGTCCCATCTAACACAAGGCAAGTTCCTTCCACCTATGAGCCTATAAAATCAACAGCAAGTTACTGCCTAGATACAATGGGGATATAGGCATTGGGTAAATACACTTGTTCCAAGTGGGAGAAATTGGCCAAAACAGAGGGTTTACAAGCCCCATGCAAGACTGAAATCTAGTAGGGCAGTCATTAAAACTAACATTTCCCAAATTATCCCCTTTAACTTCATGTCTCACATCCACATCATGCTGATGCAACAGGTGGGCTCCCGTGGCTTTGGGCAACTCCACCCCTCTGGCTTTGCAGGGTACAGCCCCACTCTCCACTGCTTTCATGGGCTGGTATTGTCTGTGGCTTTTCCAGGCGCACAGTGTAAGCTGTTGGTGGATCTACCATTCTAGTGTTCTGGAAGACAATGGCCCTCTTTTCACAGCTCCATTAGGCTGTGCCTCAGTGAGTACTATGTGTGGGGGCTTGGACTCCACATTTTCCTCCCACACTGACTTAGCAGAGATTCTCCATGAGAGCCCCACCCCTGCAGCAAACTTCTGCCTGGACACTCAGGCATTTCCATATATCCTATGAAATCTATGTAGGGGTTTCCAAACCTCAATTCTTGACTTCTGCGTACCCACAGACTCAATACCACTTGGAACCCATGAAGGCTTGGGGCTTGCAGAATCTAAAGCAGTAGCCTGAGCTGTACTTTGGCCCATTTTTGCCATGGTCAGAGATGAAGCAGCCTCTTACATCAGACAAACTTTAAGGGAGCAGCAGTTAAAAAAGACAAAGATAGACATACTAAAATGATAAAAGGACTAGTCCTTTTATCATTCTTTATCACAATTCTAAGTATATATTCACCTAACACTGGAGTTCCCAAATCTATAAAACAGTTATTGATAGATTTAAGAAATAAAATAGATAGCAATACAATAATAATGGGGAACTTCAATACTCCACTGACAGCACCAGACAGGTCATCAAGACAGAATGGACTCAAATTATAACCTACTGCAAATGAACTTAACATATATTTACAGAATATTCTACCCTGCAATTGCAAAATATACATTCTATTAATCAGCACATGGAACATTCTTCAAGACAGACCATATTATAGGCAAAAAAACAAGTCTCAGTAAATTCAATAAAATTGAAATTATATCAGGTACTCTCTCAGATAACAATGGAATAAAATTGGAAATCTACTCCAAAAGAAACCCTCAAAGCCATGTAAATACAAGGAAACTAAATAAACTCCTCTTAAATGATCATTGGGTTGATACTGGTTTCATAGAATGATTTAGGGAGGATTCCCTCTTAGTCTATCCTGTGGAATAGTGTCAATAGGATTTGTACTAATTTGTCTTTGAATATGTGATAGAATTCAGCTTTGAATCTATCTGGTCCTGGCCTTATATTTGTTATATTTGTTTTTAAATTACCATTTATCAACATAGAAGGGACATATCTTAATATAATAAATCCATCTAGTGACATCTAGTGACAAACCCACAGTGAACATTATACTAAATGGAAATGGAGCAAGATAAGGATACCCACTTTCACCACTTCTATTCAACATAATATTGGAAGTGCTAGCCGGGGCAATCAAAAAAGAGAAAGAAATCACAGGCATCCAAATTGGTAAAGAGAAAGTCAAATTGTCATTGTTTGCTAATGATATGATTGTATGCCTAGAAAACCTTAAAGACTCATCCAAAAAGCTTCTAGAACTGGTATATGAATTCAGCAAAGATTCAGGATACAAAATTAATGTACACAAATCAGTAGCTCTGCTATACACCAAGCTGAGAATCGAATCAATAACTCAACCCCTTTTACAATAGCTGCCAAAAAAAACCATAAAACAAGATACTTAGGAATATACCTAACCAAGGCGCTGAAAGACCTCTGCAAGGAAAAATACACAACACTGCTGAAAGAAATCATATATGATGAAAACATATGAAAGCACATTCCAGGCTCATGGATGAGTAGAATGAATATTGTGACAATAACCATACTGCCAAAAGCAATCTAAAAATTCAATGCACTTCCCATTAATATACTACCATCATTCTTCACAAAACTAGAAAAAAACAATTAAAAAATTCACATGGAACCAAAAAAGAGCCTGCATAGACTAAGCAAAAAGAGCAAATCTGGAAGCAACATATTACCCAACTTCAAATTATACTGTAAGGCCATAGTCAGCAAAACACCATGGTACTGGTATAAAAATAGGCAAACAAAAACCTAAAATGGGGAAAGACACCCTATTCAACAAATAGTGCTGGGATAATTGGCAAGCCACATGTAGAAGAATGAAACTGGATCCTCATCTCTCATCTTACACAAAAATTAACTCAAGATGTATCAAGAACTTAAATCTTAAACCTAAAACCATACAAATTCTAGAAGATAACATTGGAAAAATCCTTCTAGACATTGGATTAGGCAAAGACTTCATGAACAAGAACCCAAAAACAAATGAAACAATACAAAGATAAATAAATGGGACTTACTTAAACTATTAATAAAAAGCTTCTTCACATCAAAATAAATAATCAGAAGAGTAAACAGACAACCCACTGAGTGGGAGAATATCTTCATAATCTATACATCCAGCAAAGGACTAATGTCTACAATATACAAGAAACTCCAACAAATCAGCAAGAACAAAACAAACAATCCCATCAAAAAGTGGGCTAAGGACATGAATAGACAATTCTCAAAAGAAGATATACAAATGGCCAACAGGCATATGGAAACATGTTCAACATCACTAGTAATCAGGGAAATGCAAATCAAAAACACAATGTGATACCATTTTACTCCTGCAACAGTGGCCACAATCAAAAAAATAATAGATGTAATCATGGATATGGTGAAAAGAGCACATTTGTACACTGTTGTGTACTAGTACAACAACTACTACGGAAACTAGTACAACTACTACGGAAAATAGTGTGGAGATTGCTTAAAGAACTAAAAGTAGATCTACCATTTGACCCAGCAATCCCACTACTGGGTATCTACCCAGAGGAATATAAGTCATTATACTGAAAAGATACTTACACGTGCACGTTTATAGCAGCACAATTCACAATTGAAAAAATGTGGAACCAGCCCAATGCCCATCAATCAACAAGAGTAGATAAAGCAAATGTGGTGTGTATATATATATGTACACACACACACCATGGAACACTACTCAGCCATAACAAAAATAATAATAATAATGGCATTTGCAGCAACCTGGATGAAGTTGGAGTCTATTATTCTCTAAGTGAAGTAACTCAGGAATGAGAACCCAAACATGGTATGTTCTCACTCATAAGTGGAACTTGAACTATGAGGATACAAAGGC
>NW_012106408.1:1560620-1619035 GCF_000951045.1 Mandrillus leucophaeus
ATAACTCAACCCCTTTTACAATAGCTGCCAAAAAAAACCATAAAACAAGATACTTAGGAATATACCTAACCAAGGCGCTGAAAGACCTCTGCAAGGAAAAATACACAACACTGCTGAAAGAAATCATATATGATGAAAACATATGAAAGCACATTCCAGGCTCATGGATGAGTAGAATGAATATTGTGACAATAACCATACTGCCAAAAGCAATCTAAAAATTCAATGCACTTCCCATTAATATACTACCATCATTCTTCACAAAACTAGAAAAAAACAATTAAAAAATTCACATGGAACCAAAAAAGAGCCTGCATAGACTAAGCAAAAAGAGCAAATCTGGAAGCAACATATTACCCAACTTCAAATTATACTGTAAGGCCATAGTCAGCAAAACACCATGGTACTGGTATAAAAATAGGCAAACAAAAACCTAAAATGGGGAAAGACACCCTATTCAACAAATAGTGCTGGGATAATTGGCAAGCCACATGTAGAAGAATGAAACTGGATCCTCATCTCTCATCTTACACAAAAATTAACTCAAGATGTATCAAGAACTTAAATCTTAAACCTAAAACCATACAAATTCTAGAAGATAACATTGGAAAAATCCTTCTAGACATTGGATTAGGCAAAGACTTCATGAACAAGAACCCAAAAACAAATGAAACAATACAAAGATAAATAAATGGGACTTACTTAAACTATTAATAAAAAGCTTCTTCACATCAAAATAAATAATCAGAAGAGTAAACAGACAACCCACTGAGTGGGAGAATATCTTCATAATCTATACATCCAGCAAAGGACTAATGTCTACAATATACAAGAAACTCCAACAAATCAGCAAGAACAAAACAAACAATCCCATCAAAAAGTGGGCTAAGGACATGAATAGACAATTCTCAAAAGAAGATATACAAATGGCCAACAGGCATATGGAAACATGTTCAACATCACTAGTAATCAGGGAAATGCAAATCAAAAACACAATGTGATACCATTTTACTCCTGCAACAGTGGCCACAATCAAAAAAATAATAGATGTAATCATGGATATGGTGAAAAGAGCACATTTGTACACTGTTGTGTACTAGTACAACAACTACTACGGAAACTAGTACAACTACTACGGAAAATAGTGTGGAGATTGCTTAAAGAACTAAAAGTAGATCTACCATTTGACCCAGCAATCCCACTACTGGGTATCTACCCAGAGGAATATAAGTCATTATACTGAAAAGATACTTACACGTGCACGTTTATAGCAGCACAATTCACAATTGAAAAAATGTGGAACCAGCCCAATGCCCATCAATCAACAAGAGTAGATAAAGCAAATGTGGTGTGTATATATATATGTACACACACACACCATGGAACACTACTCAGCCATAACAAAAATAATAATAATAATGGCATTTGCAGCAACCTGGATGAAGTTGGAGTCTATTATTCTCTAAGTGAAGTAACTCAGGAATGAGAACCCAAACATGGTATGTTCTCACTCATAAGTGGAACTTGAACTATGAGGATACAAAGGCATAAGAATGATACAGTGGACTTTGGGGACTTGGAAGAAATGGTGGGAGTGGGATGAGGGATAAAAGGCTACACACCAGGTACAGTGTACACTGCTTGGGTGATGAGTGCACCAAAGTCTCAGAAATCATCACTAAGAATTTATTATTCATGCACCAAACATCACCTGTTCCCCAAAAGCCTATTGAAATAAAAAAAAAATCTAAATCAAGACAAGAAAAAATAATAAAGATAATAGATACCAGTAAAATAAAAAACAAAAGGAGGCTTAAAAAACAAACATTGGCTACTTGAAAAGATAAATGAAATGTTAAACCTCTAGAAACATTGATAAAGAAAAAAGGAGATTATATATAAATAATATTTTGATTAAGGTGTGGGAGATATTACTGCAGATAAAGCAGATATTAAAAAGTAATAAAATGATAAATATCAATTTTGTGATAATTAATTTTAAAATTTAGTTCCCTTTGACAAACTCGTGAAAAATGTAACTTACCAAAACAGACTCTAAAAAAATAATAATGCGAAGACTCCTATATTTGAAACCATAGTTTAAAATTATCCTACAAAGAAAGAGTCTCAAATGATTTACAAGTGGGTTCTACCTAATTTTCATGGAATAGACCATTATAATATACTAGAAACACCTCTGGACAGTTGAAAAATAGACTATATCTCAAACCTTTCAAATAATAATAAACACATACACAAAAACAATTATAGGCTCTCCTCATGAATGTCTCTCTCTCTCTTTCTCTCATATATCACATAAAACGGATAATATATGACCAGGAAGGTTTATCCCAGCAATGGAAGGATGTAAGGATGGGTCAATATTAGGATAGGTTAACATTTCATATATAAATGCCATTCTTCATTGATCATCTCGATAGAAAGAGAAAAAGAACAGAAAGTCTATACAAAAACTTTTGATAAAATGTAGCACAAACTATTGATAAAAATTATTAGTAGTTGGGTGCGGTGGCTCACACCTGTAATCCCAGCACTTTAGGAGGCTGATTATGAGGTCAGGAGATTGAGACCATCCTGGCTAACATAGTGAAACCCTGTCTCTACTAAAATTACAAATCATTAGCAGTGTATGGTGGCACACATCTGTAGGCCCAGCTACTTGGGAGGCTGAGGCAGGAGAATCGCTTGACCCTGGGAGGCAGAGGTTGCAGTGAGCTGAGATCGCGTCATTGCGTTCCAGCCTGGGCAACAGAGTGAGAGTTCATCTAAAAAAAAAAAATTAATAAACTGGGAAAACAAGAAAATTTCCTTTCTCTAACCTAAAAATTCTACTATAAACCTCATCCCAATAGGTATTTCCATTACTTCTACCTTTTAAAAAAATTCATTGTTTAAGAACATCTAACAAAACCATATAATGTTAGGCTTAAATGTATGTATGAATGTATGATGAAACTTTTTAAAGTTATGTTCTGTTAAAATAGAATTCAGTTCGGCGGCTACCCCTTGGTAAGGATGGAGAAAAGACAAGAGTCATAAGACAAGGAAAAACACTCTGGTAAATATATGTTATTGTCAGTCTTATAGATCTCAGGTTGTACAGTAGTGATAAGACATCTCCTAATGAAAACCAAGTCTAAAATTTAATATATTTTGTAAAGAATATAGCACTAAGCCCTCAGAGTGGCATTCAAAAAGTTTTGTTTACACCATTAGTGAATGGAATTGTAATAACATTCTTAAGCTGTAACAAAATGTCATCCTGGTGGGAAAAATGCATCACAAATATTTTCTTTTCTTTCATAAGGAGCCACATTGCACATACATCCTACTGAAAATACAGTCTTCTTGCTTTTCAGAATTATTCTGTGCATAAAAGCCTATCTTTGTTTTAAGGTGAAACAAACCCTTGTGCTCCCTGAAACTAGATTCAAACCACAAACTCCCCCATAATTGGTTTCCTGTGAGGACCATTTATTAAAACTTCTGGATCTTGTTCTAAGTCTGGTTTGTATATTCACCAGAAATGACTATATCATTGTGCTGATTATCTGATGTGGTCAGACAAACAGATTAAATCAGAAGCAGACAAAAATTCTAAAAAATGCAACATAAAACTTTTGCTTTAAGGACTTTCCTCGGGGAAATACACAGCCTATACTGGGTTTTCTTCATTGGAATTCTAAAGGTAGTCACTTCTGACTTTTTATCTTTTCGTTTTCTAATCCTGAAACTCTTAAATTTGACTTATTCATAGCACCCATTTCATCAAGATTCCTGAACAACTGATAGTTTAAAGCTCAGGTTTACATGAAGAAAGAAAAGAATTCCTGACATTACAAGGGAGAAGGCATGAAAAATATTTTTCTTAACACTTTAGTTTTTCACTGACAATACAGTTGAATATAATCTGTTTCATTCCACATTTAATATAATTTGATTATTATCACAGATGCATTTTAAGCGTAGGACTTAAAGGATATTTTATCATATTGGATTTATTATCCATAGAAGGAAATTATGTAAACAAGAACAGTTCATGGCATTCTCGTGGCTTGACAATGCAAATCAATCAAGGAATTACCCAAATCTCCAAAAACAATCAAATATTTTTCAAGTCTCAATATAAATCAAACTTTCCTCAAGACACAGCAAATCCAATGCTGTCCATGACAGTAGGCAGAAACTGCAGTTATGCTTGTGACTTGCCTTGCTATTGATGGGTAAGAAACCAAACAAAGATATCAAAAGCTTTTTAACTTAACATGACATTTAAATATTCTAAGGTGAGAAGAGTACTCCAGAATATTCTAAAACTACACATCATATGTTGAAAATGCAACAGAAACTTAGAGGGCAGAATGAAGTTTCTAGGGATAAAAGCAATCCTGTAAATTCAATGAGCATATAAAAAATATTAACAGAAGATAGATAACTAAGATTTTGGGGAGCCACAGATTTGAAATGTATTCAATATATAAAATGAATTAGGCCAACATCATTAAGATACAGAAATTCATGAAAATCTTTATTTTATGTGTACATTGTTTGCTTTTTCTGATGGAACTATAAACTTAATTTGAATTAGAAAAATTGTTGACTATCTTTTTTTTTTAATAAAATGTCACTTTCATTTCAAAAGACTAAAATATATGTTGTCTAATGTTATATATTAAATGCACTTGTTAGAAGTAGATGAAGATTCTTAAAACTTTATCAACTTAATGGCTTGCCAAAGGTCACACTACAATTCTAGGACAGATTCAGGAATACAACTAGGAGGTTAATATCAGGTTGAGGTGACACACACTGCATTGGGAAATAGAAAAGTAAAATTACAACTACTCATGTTTTCATTATTATTGTTACAGGAACTTTGAGAATTATGTTTAATAGTAATATTTTACTTGATACTCATAAGTTTAAATAATTTTTTTTAAAGTTTTTATTTTGGAATATATATAAACTCATGTAACATTGCAAAAAAAAAAAAAAAAATCATAGGAATGTCCCATGCATCATTCACACAGCCTTCCTCATCTTGGATGACTACAGTATGATATCAAAACCAGAAAATTGGCATTGGTACAAATCATAGTTTATTCATATTTTGCTAGTTATATATATGTGTGCGTGTGTGTGTGTGTGTGTGTGTGTGTGTATAACTATCTGGGATTTAATCACACGTGTAGCTTCATATAACCAACACAACTTTCAGCACATTGAATATGTCAGCCCATTGCCTCCTGGCCTCCTTGGTTTCTGATTATAAAACAGCTGTTAATCTTATTGAACTTTTTATGTGTGATGAGTTGCTACTCTTTTGCTGCTTTCAAGATTCTGCCTTTGTTTTAAGCTTTCAACAGTTTAATCATGATGTGTTTAGGCATGAATCATTTTGAATTTATTCTACTTGGAGCTCATGGAGCTTCCTGTGTGTGCAAAGTAATGTTCATCAAATCTTGGCAGTTAACCATAATACTCAAACATTCTTCTGCCCATTTTTTCTTTTTTTGGACTCATATTTTGCTAATTTGGTATGCTTGATGCTATTATGCAGATCTCTGTATCTCTGGTTTTTTATTTTTTAGTCTTTCTGTTCCTCAAACTGAATAATTTCAATTACCTTATCTTCCAGTTTGCAGATTTTTATTCTGCCTCTTCAAATATGCTGTTGAGTCACTGTAGTAAAAGTTTTATTTTATTTTACTTTTCAACTGCGTAATTTTTCTTTTTTCTTATATTACCTCCTTATTGATATTTTCTTTTGAGAAGACACCTGTTTTCATGCTATTCATTGGTTCTGTGATTGCTGATTTAAAGTTTTTGTCTCAGTCTTCATCATCTTAGCTTTCCCATGGACTAGTTTCTATTAACTATTTTTTTTCCTTTCCTGTGTATTAGCCATGTTTTCGTATTTCCTTGCATATCTTGTGATTTTTTTGTTAAAAATAGGCATTATAAATAATACAATGTGAAAGATCTGGGAATCAATTTCCCACAGAAGGTTGCAAGCCTTGTTAACGTCCACAATTCTGAAAAGTAGATTTTGACAATTTTTACCAGTGTTCTTGTTGCCACTTCAGAGGAAAGAATTTTCAGAGGTTTTTATTCTGCCATTCCCCATAATGTCACCTCTGATTGCTAAAATTTTATTAAGGATTTTTGCATCTGTGTTCATGAGAGAGATTGATCTGTAGCTTGTTTTGTGTTATGTGCTATATTATTAAGGTAATACTAACCTTTTATCAAGGTAATACTAGCTTTATAAAATTGGAAGTTATGAAGTGTTTTCTCCACTTCTATTTTCTGGAAGATATTGCATAATATTTTTATTAATTTTTTTGAAGATTTGTTAAAAATTCTCTGTTAAAATCACCTGGTTCCTGATCTTTCTTTTTAGCAGCTTTTAAATTAAAATCTCAATTTTCTTAACAGTTATACAACTACGTAGGTTATCAGTTTCTTCTTGGCTGAGTTTTGGTAGTTTGTAGTTTCCAGTGAATTGGTTTCTTTCTTTCAAGCTGTCAAATTCATTAGCATAAATCATTTGTAGTATGTCTTATTATGCTTTTAATGCCTGCAAAACTTGTTCTGCTATTCCCTGTTTCATTCTTGATATCAACTATTTGTGTCTTCTTTCATTTTATGTGGGAAAATAAAATTTCCCTGGATTTCCTGATGTTCCTGCAAAAAGCATGAGCTTCATGATTTTTTCATATAATATTTGTATTGATTTGCCTTGTTAATTACAGTAATCAGAAAGGATAGAAAACTTATTTTTTTGTATATTATCAATGATTACTGTTCTGGGCTAGGTTCTTGGGTTAAACTCTAAAGTGCCAGAAATTCTGGTACACTGTCTCCCTGGTTATCTACATTTCAAGAAAAATGAGGCCAGAAACTTGAAGACATCTACAGTTCTGAGAGAAATGGGTTACATGGCTTCTGGAACGATTTTATTTACATGCTAATATGCTGAAGTAAGGGGGACATTCTAAAGCAAGAGAAACCACTGCCTCCTTCCTTTACTGAGCAGTGACAAATCATTTTGCCTTGTCTCTCACCTGTGGTGTATCTAGTTACTCATGTAAGATTTACCTAATTTTTATCACATTACACAACGGTAAGGACTAGATCAAAGAATTCAGAGAAGAGAGTATGATACGCTTATTTACTACAAGGTATTTAATGAAAAATCTGTCTCTGTTCCAGAACTCCTTGTGTGCACATTAAAGATAAAAATAAATGAAGATAAATATTTAAAATCCAACATTTTATCATTGCCAATCTTGGCAGAGGTTTATAAGTTGTGTTGTTTCAATTATTTAAAAAAACAGCTTTTAGTCACACTTAATTTCTCTGTTGATTTTCTATTTTCAATGTTATTTCTTTTTGTCATTTTCTTTTTTATGTCCTTCCTTCTGCTTTTGAGGGGTTAATTTTTCTCTTCTTTTCCAGTTTCTTAAAGCAGGAACTTATATTGATTTGAAGTCTTTCTACTTTTTAAATTATAAGTATTTGGTGTTATAAATTTATTTTACAGCACTGCTTTAGTTACATCCCACAAACTTTAATATGTTGTGTATTAATTTGAATCAGTTAAATATATTTTTACTTTATTATGCTTTTCTTGTTTGACCCTGGATTATTTAAAAGTGTTGTTTACATTCCAAGTATATAGAAATTTTTCTCGTCTTCTGTTATTGACTTCTAGTTTGATTCCTTTATGTAAGTGAACTTACTCTATGTGACTTCAGTTCTTTTAAATATTTTTTTAATCCAGCATATGCTTTCTCATGGTTCATGTTCCATGGGTACTTGAAAGGAACTTGTGTTCTGCTTCTGTTGGGCCTAGTGTTCTCTAAACATGATGGTATCCTATTGGTTGACGGTGTTGTTCAGGTCTTTCACATCCCAGCTTATTTGCGGTCTAGTCATTCTTTTGGTTCCCCAACTATAATTGTGAATTTCTCATTTTTTTTTCTTTTGGCTTGTTTTGCTTCATATATTTTGAAGTTCTGTAATTTGATACATACAAATTTGAGAATGTCATATGTACTTGGTTAATATATTCTCTAACAGAAAACAGAAGAAGGCTAGAATCTTTATAAAGGAAAGAATAATAGAATAGGTAGAAATAGAAATAAAATAGACTCTTTTTCATGTTATGAATTTCTTTAATTATATTTTATGGTAAAAGCAAAAAGTTACACACCATCTGATGGGGTTCTTTCTCTATGTAGAGAAGATGCTTAACACAATTATGTTTAAAATTACGAAGAGTAGAGGGATCTAAATAATAGTAAGATTTCTATAATTCATTGGAAGTAGTAAAATATCAACCCCAGTATGCTTTGATGAGCTATGTATATATCGAGCAACAATATCCTGAGCAACAATTAAGAAAACAGAACAAAATGATATCCTTAAAAACAAACAAATCATAATGGAACTCTAAAAATGCTCAAGTAACTCACAAGAAGACAAGAACAAAGAAGCAGAAGACTCAAGAACAATGTTTGATACAGTGGATAACAAAAACTGATCCAACAATATGCTGCCTACAAGAAACTCACTTCAAACATAATGGCATTGGCAGCTTAAAAGTAAAACAGTGAAGAATGATGCTCTGAGGGATTGGCCAACATGGCCACCTGGAAGCAGCTAGTGTGTGCTACTCTTGTGGAGAGAAAAGGAAGTGGTGAGTAAATACAGCACCTTCAGCTTAAATATTCAAGTATATACATTGGGACTCATCAAGACAAAAGCTTGACCCACAGAAATTGAAGAAAAGCAAGGCAAGATGGTTGCCCACCTGGGATGACATGAAGTCAAGGGAGCCTCCCCATCCCAGGGAAACGGTGAGTGAGTGAGTGACCCCAGAGACTCATGCTTCTTTAGTGGATCTTTGCAACCCTCAGGTCAGGAGACCATCTCATGAACCCACTCCACCAGGGCCTTCAGTCCAACACACAGACTTAGGTGGAGTCTCAGGAGAGCTGCCACTCAAGCACATGCAGAGATACTCGGCTTCCCAGCAAAAGCAGCTGCAACTATGACAAAGCAGGGGTTTCAACCCTGGTACATATCTCTAGGAAAGGGGCTGAATCCACGGGGCTGAACAGTGACAGGCTGCAGGCCCTGCTTTCATGGTATCTTGCAGGATAAGACCCACTGACTTGGGAATCCAGCCAACCACTGGTAGCAGTATTTCACCTCCCTGAGATGAAATTCTCAATGTGGGGAGTGGGACTACTGTCTTTGCTTTCTCACAGCCTTAACCATTGTTGCTTTTAGGTTCTAGGGAGTCTGAGGCAACCAGGCACCAGGGTGGTCCCTCAACACAGCCCAGCAGCTCTGCAGAAAAGTGGTCACACTGTTCACATGGACCCAGGATCCCATTTCTCTACTGAGTGGAATCTCCCATCTGGGGTCTCCAGTCACTTCCACCAGTGTTTTCTTGGTTTTTGCTTTTTTTTTTTTTTTTTTTTAAGATGGAGTCTTGCTCTGTCACCTAGGCTGGAGTATAGTAGCACGATCTTGGCTCACTGCAACCTCCACTTCCCGGGTTCAAGCAATTCTCCTGCCTCAGTCTCCTGAGTACCTGGGACTACAGGCGCATGTCACCACACCTGGCTAATTTTTTATATTTTTAGTAGAGACAGGATTTCACTATGCTAGCCAGGATAGTCACTATCTCCTGACCTCATGATCCGCCTGCCTCGGCCTCCCAAAGTGCTGAAATTATAGGCCTGAGCCACCACACCTGGCCCCCACCAGTTTTTGCTAGCTGACAGCCATTTCTGCTAGCTGACAGCCATTTCAAACCTCCTTGGGATGGAGCTCCCAGAGGGAAGGGCAGGCTGTCATCATAGCTGTTTGACAGCCTTAGCTGTTCTTGCCTTCAAGCTTTCGAGAGTCTGAGGCAACTGGCGGTATATTCCTAAGTATTTATTATTTTATTTATTTATTTATTTTTGTAGCTATTGTAAAAGAAGTTAAGTTACAATTTAATCCTCAGCTGGGTCGCTATTGGCATACAGCAGAGCTACTGATTTGTGTATAGTAACTTTGTGTCCTGAAATTTTGCTGAATTTATATACCAGTTCTAGGAGCTTTTTGGATGAGTCTTTAGGGTTTTCTAGGTATACAGTCATGTCAACAGCAACAGCTTGACTTCCTCTTTCCCAATTTGGATGCATTTTATTTGTTTTTCTTGCCTGATTGCTCTGACTAGGACTTCCAGTACCATGTTGAATAGTGTGAAAATGAGCACCCTTGTCTTGGTTCCATTTCTCAGGGGGAATGTTTTCAACTTTTCCACATTTAGTATAATGTTAGCTGCAGCTTTGTCAATGATGGCTTTTATTGCCTAAATGTGTGTCTCTTTTATGCCAATTTTGCTGAGGATTTTCATAAAGGGATGCTGGATTTTGTCAAATGTTTTATTCTGCATCTATTGAGATGATCATGTGATTTTTATTTTTATTTTATTTCTGTTTGTGTGGTGTATCACATTTATGGACTTAAATCATCCCTGTCTCCCTGGTATGGAATCCACTTGATGATGGTAGATTATCTTTTTGATATTCTATTGAATTCGATTAACTAGAATTTTATTGAGGACTTTTGGATCTATGTCATCAGAGATATTGGTATGTAGTTTTCCTTTTTTGTTATGTCCTTTCCTGGTTTAGGTACTAAGGTGATATTGCATAGAATGATTTAGGGAGGATTCTCTCTTTATCTTTTGGAATAGTGTATAGGATTGGTATCAATTCTTCTTTGAATGTCTAATAGAATTCAGCTGTGAATCTATCTGGTCCAAGACTTTTTTTTATTGGTAACTTTTTAATTAGGATTTCAATCTCGCTGCTTGTTATTGGTCTGTTCAGAGTTTCTACATCTTTCTGGTTTAATCTGGGAGGATTGTATATTTCCAGAATTTATCCATCTTCTCTAGCTTTTCTAGTTCCTGTGTGTAAAGGTGTTTTTGGTAGCCTTGAATGACCTTTTGTATTTCTGTGATATTGGTTGTAATATCTCCCATTTTGTTTCTAATTGAGCTTATTTGTATCTTCTCTCTTCTTTTCTTGGTTAATCTTGCTAATGGTCTATCAATTTTATGTATCTTTTCAGATCAGCTTTACATTTCATTTATCTTTTGTAATTTTTTTTTCATTTCAATTTTATTTAGTTCTGCTCTGATCTTGATTATTTATTTTCTTCTGCTTTTTTTGGGCATGGTTTGTTCTTGTTTCACTAGCTCCTTCAAGTGTGTGCTTACATTGTATATTTGTGCTCCTTCAGTCTTTTTGATGTAGGCAGTTAATGCTATGAACTTTCCTCTTAACCCTGCCTTTGTTGTATCCAAGAGATTTTGACAGGTATGTCACTATTATTGTTCAGTTTAAATCATTTTTTAATTTCCATATTGATTTCATTGTTGACCCAATGATCATTCAGGCGCAGGTGATTTAATTTTCATGTTTTTCTATGGCTTTTAAGTTTCTTTTTATAATTGATTTCCAATTTTATTCCACTGTGGTCTGAAAGACTAGTTGCTACAATTTTGATTTTCTTAAATTTGTTGAAACTTGTTTTGCTGCCTATCATATGGTCTATCTTGAAGAATATTCCATGTGCTGATGAATAGAATGTATATTCTGCAGTTGTTGGATAGAATGCTCTGTAAATATCTGTTAAGCCCATTTGTTCTAGGGTGTAGTTTAAGTTCATTGTTTCCTTGTTGACTTTCTGTCTTGATGACCTGTCTAATCCTGTCAGTGAAGTATTCAAGTCCCCCACTATTATTGTGTTGCCATCTGTCTCATTTCTTAGGTCTATTAGTAATTGTTTTATAAATTTTGGAGCGCCATTGTAAGGTGCATATGTATTTAGGTTGTAATATTTTCATGTTGAACTAGTCCTTTTATCATTATATATTGTCCCTCTTTGTCTTTTTAAACTACTATTTCTTAAAGTTTGTTTTGTCTGACATAAGAATAGCTACTCCTGCTTGCTTTTGGTTTTCACTTGCATGGAATATCTTTCTTTTTCCACCCCTTTACCTTAAGTTTATGTGAGTCCTTATGTATCAGTTGAGTCTCTTGAAGACAGAAGATACTTGGTTGGGAAATTCTTACCCACTCTGACATTTTGTATATTTTAAGTGGCGCATTTAGGCCAATTAGATTCAACCTTCAAATTGAGATATGAGGTTCTATTCTATTCATTTTTCTATTTGTTGCCTGAATACCTTGATTATTATTACTTTTTTATTTTTCACTGTGTTGTTGTTTTATAGGTCCTTTGAGAATTATGCTTTAAGGAGATTCTGTTTTGGTGTGTTTTGAGGATTTTTTTCAAGACTTATAGCTCCTTTTATCAGTTCTTATAGTACTGGCTTGGTACTGGTGAATTATCTCAGCCTTTGTTTGCCTGGAAAAAACTGTATATTTCCCTCATTTATGAAGCCTAGTTTCACTAGATAAAAAAATTTTGGTTGGTAATTGTTTTAAGGAGGCTAAGGATAGGACCCCAATCCCTTCTAGTTTGTAGGGTTTCTGCTGAGAAATCTGCTGTTAATCTGATAGGTTTTCCTTTATAGGATACGTGATGCTTCTGCCTCATGGCTCTTAAGATTCTTTCCTTTGTTTTGACTTTAGAAATCTTGATGACTATGTGCCTAGGTGACGATCTTTTTGTAATGAATCTCCCAGTGTTCTTTGAGCTTCTTGCATTTAGATGTCTCGATCGTCAGCAAGGCCAGGGAAGTCTCCTTGATTATTACCTCAAATATGTTTGCCAAAGTTTTAGATTTCTCTTCTTCCTCAAGAACACAAATTCTTCTTAGGTTTGGTCGTTTAACATAATCACAAACTTTTTGGAGGTCTTGTTCACTTTTTAAAATTCTCTTTTCTTTGTCCTTGTCAGATTGGGTTAATTCAAAAGCCTGGTCTTCAAGCTCTGAAGTTGTTTCTTCTCCTTGTTCGATTCTATTGCTGAGGCTTTCCAGTGCAACAGCAATTCCTTAAGTCTGTCCTTCATTTCCAGAAGTTGTGACTGTTTTTTATTTATGCGGTCTATTTCACTGGAGATTTATCCTTTCACATCTTGTATCATGTTTTTGATTTTTTTAAGTTTGACTTCACTTTTCTCTGGTGCCTCCCTGATTGGCTTATAGTAAGCCTTCTGAATTCTTTTTCTGGTAATTCAGAGATTTCATCTTGGTTTAGCTCCAAGATTTGTGATCTTTTGGAGGGTGTTAGAGAATCTTCTTTTGTTATTTATTGATTTATTTATTTAGAGACAGAATCTCACTCTGCCACCCAGGCTGAAGTGTAGTGGTGCTATCCTGGGTCACTGCAACCTCCACCTCCCAGGTTCAAGCAATTCTCCTGCCTCAGCCTCCCCAGTAGCTGAGACTACAGGTGTGTGCCACCACACCCAGCTAATCTTTGTACTTTTAGCAGAGGCAGGGTTTCACCATGTTTGCCAGCTTTGTCTCAAGCTCCTGACCTCAAGTGATCTGCCCGCCTCGGCTTTCCAAAGTGCTGGGACTATTGTTTTATCATATAACCAGAATTATTTTTCTGGTTCCTTCCCATTTGGGTAAACCATGTCAGAGGGGAGATCTGGGACTCAAGGGCTACTATTCTGAATCTTTTGTCCCACAGAGTGCTCTCTTGATGTAGTGCTCTTTCCCTTCTCCTCGGAATGGGGCTTCCTGAAAGCTAAGCTATAGCCATTTTTTTTTTCCTCTCTCTTTCGGATTTAGCCACCCAGTGGAACTACCAGGCTCCGGTTTGATACTGGGGAGTGTCTGAAAAGAGTCCTGTAATGTGATCTGTCTTCAAGTCTCTTAGTCATGGAGACCAGCATCTGCTTTGATGGAGGCAGCAGAGAAGTGAAGCAAATTCTGTGAGGATACTTGGTTGTATTTTTGTTAAGTGCACTTTGTTTTGTGATGGTTGGCCTCCAGTCAGGAGGTGGTGCTCTCATGAGTGCATCAGCTGCAGTAGTATGGGGAGAATACTAGCTTTCCCTAGGTTCACCTTTGGGTAAGTATTCTGCTATCTCAGGTGGTAGGTGGGGCCATAGAGCTCCCAAGAGGTTGTGTCCTTTGTCTTTGGCTGCCAGGGCAGGTAGAGAAAGACTATTAGGTGGGGACAGGGTTAGGAATGTCTGAGCTCACACTGTCCTTAAGCAGGGCTTGCTGCGGCTGCTATGGGGGATGGCAGTGCGGTTCTCAGGCCAATGAAGTTATGTTTCCAGAGGGATTATGGCTGCCCCTGCTGCATCACACAAGTTTTCAGGGAAATGGAGCAAAGCCAGCAGCCACAGGCCTCTTCCAGCTCTCATGTACCCCCACAGCCCACAATTTTGGTGTTAGTCCTCCCATCCCCGCCCCGCCCCGCCCAAAGCCAACCAACAGCACAGCATAGAGTTTATTTCTAGGCAGTCAGTAAGCAGGGTGGGAACTTGCTTCAGGCTACAAGCCTCCCCACTGAGAAAGCAAGTTCCTTGGCTCACAGTTCCTTGACTCACAGTTCCTTGGCTGTCCTGTGGAGCCTGCAGGGCAGGGGCAATCCACCTCCTTCAAAGGGTCTATGGATCCTCTCAGCTTTCCTGGTATGTTCCTGGTAATTCATAGAGCAAAAGTTAAGGATGTGGGTCTCCACAAGCCACACTGTCCATTAGAGTGGGTCTCCACATGCCACTCTGTCCATTCGAGAGGGAACTGCAAGGTAGTCTTGCCTCCAGCCTGCCATATTCCTACCTATCTCCCTCCTTTATCTGTTCTTGAAGAGTAGATCTATTAACAACAATTTTCTTAGTTTTCTTTCATTGGAGAATGTCTGTATTTTTTCTTCTCCCCTGAAGGTTTGTTTTGCCAGACATTGATAAGATTAATAGTTCTTTTCTTTCAGTGCTTGAAAAATCTTTCATTTCCTCTGTGTCCAACGGTTTCAGATTAGAAATCTATTATATGGATAATGTATCCTTTCTCTCTGGCTATTTTAAGATTTCATTTTCTTTGTATTTAGTTTTCAAAAGTTTAATTATGCTGTATCTTGCTGATGATTTCTGCAGTTTATCCTAATTGAAGCTTTTGAAGTTCTTAAAGCAAAATTTATGTAGTTTCATTTGCAAGTTTATGTTTTTCACCAAATTTGGAAGTTTCTACAACTATTTGTTTGGACACCTTTTCAGTTTCAGTCTCACACCTTTTCTCAAGTAGGATCCTACTTTTAATGGCAAAAACCACAATTACTTTTGTATCAACCTATGTTTTGTTATTATCCCACAGAGTCCTGAGGATCTCTCTCTCTCTCTCTTTATTTTTTTTTTGCTTTTTGTCTCTGTTTTTCAGATTGAGTAAATTTTATTGATCTGTGTTTAAGCTTACTAATTCTATCCTCTGTAATCCCCATTCCACTACTGAATCCATCTAGTAAGATTTAACTTGATTATTAAATTTTTAAATTTTATAACTTCTGTGTTGCCCTTTTTAAAACTTCGCTTTTTTTTGGGGGGGGGGGGGAGTTCTGCTTTTTTCATTTGTGTCCATGGCATTTGTTATTGATAACTGAAGCATTTGGATGACAGCTGCTCTTTATAATCTTTGTCAGGTAATTTCAACATCTGATTCATCTCAGTATGGATATCAGTTGATTGTTCCTCTCATCCAAATTGTTGTTTTCCTGGTTTATTGGTATGACAAGAAATTTTTATTGTGTCCGAGATATTTTCTATGTTAGGATACTTTTGGTTTTATTTAAGTCTTCTATTTTAGTTGGTGTGTAGGTTCTGTTCTATTTTTTTATGATTTAGTTACAGCGACAGTTTAGTTTCCTGAGCGCTTATGTTATTCTGGTCTGCTTTCTTCTTATGGCACTATGGGGGTTCCCACTAATCCCTACTGATACTATTTACAGGGGGAGAAGCATATCCCTTTGCACCCTGTTTTTGGTGGGCAATCTTCTGGAAAGTGCAGACGACACTAGGTTTTGATTCCTGTATGCCAGTGGGGTGAAGGGCAGGGAGATGTGGGGGTTCATTGTCACCACCATTGCCATATTGGAACACCTACTGATGACCCAGTTACAGAACAACGGCTGGGATGGCCAGGGCCTTTATTGCTCTGTTTTCAGAGGAATGGACTGCCCAACAGACTAGTTTGTAGAGCTGTGGTTAGAACTCCCCACTGGATCTCTGTTGTACTTCTCCTTTCTCAGTGCATTGGCCAGATAGAGTAGGCTTTCTTGGGTTTTTTGTTTGTTTGTTTTGTTTTGTTTTTGTTTATGTAGTTTTTTTTTTTTTCCTACGATTGTTGGTTGCAGGCTGCAGCCCTCTCCAACACCCAATCCCACAGTATATGAGACATAAAAAGAATATCCAGAGAGATTACCACATTTTCATTCCCCGATTCATGATGCCCTTAGGAAGCCCACATTCTTCTGTCAAGATTACAGAGTTGATATAATTTGGCTGTGTTCCCACCAAATCTCATCTTGAATTCCCTCATGTTGTGGGAGGGACCTAGTGGGAGGTAATTGAATCATGGGGATAGGCTTTCCATACTATTCTGATGATAGTGAGTAAGTCTTGCAAGACCTGATGGATATTATAAGGTGGAGTTTTCCTGTACAAGTTCTCTCTTTGCCTGCTGCCATACATGTAAGACGTGACTTGCTCTTCCTTGCTTTTGGCCAAGATTGTAAGGCTTTTCCAGCCACGTGGAACTGTAAGTCCAATTAAACCTCTTTATTCTGGTCTCAGATATAAATTTCTCAGCAGTGTGAAAACAGACTAATACAGTAAATTGGTACCAGTAGGTGGGGCATTGCTGAAAAGATACCTGAAAATGTGGAAGAGCCTTTGGAACTGGGTAATAGAGGTTGGAACAGTTTGGAGGACTCCGAAGAAGATGGGAAAATGTGAGACACTTTGAAACTTCCTAGAGACTTGTTGAATGGCTTTGACAAAAATGCTGATAGTGACATGAACGATAATGTCCAGACTGAGGTGGTCTCAGACGGAGAAGAGGAACTTATTGGGAAATGGAACAAAGGCGACTCTTGTTATGTTTTAGCAAAGAGACTGGCAACATTCTGCCCCTGCCCTAGAGATTTGTGGAACTTTGAACTTGAGAGAGATGATTTAGAGTATCCTGCGGCAGAAATTTCTAAGCAGCAAAGCATTCAAATGGTGACTTGGGAGCTATTAAAGGCATTCAGTTTTATAAGGGAAGCAGAGCATAAAAGTTCAGAAAATTTGCAGCCTGACAATGTGATAGAAAAGAAAAGTCACATTTTCTGAGGAGAAATTCGAGTGTGCTAAAGAAATGTACATAAAGAAGGAGGAGCTGAATGTTAATCCCCAAGAAAATGGGAAAAATGTCTCCAGAGCATGTAGAGGTCTTCACAGCAGCCCCTCCCGTCACAAGCCTGGAGGTCTAGGAGGAAAAACTGGTTTCCTGGGCCAGGCACAGAGTCCCCATGCTGTGTGCAGTCTAGGGACTTGGTGCCTTGTATCTCAGCTGCTCCATCCATGTCTGAAAGGAGCCAATGTAGAGCTCAGGCCGTGGCTTCAGAGGGTGCAAGCATCAAGCCTTGGCAGCTTTTACATAGTGTTGAGCCTGTCAGTGCACAGAAGTCAAAAATTGAGGTTTGGGAACCTCTGCCTAAATTTCAGAAGATATATGGAAATACCTGGATGTTCAGGCAGAAGTTTGCTGCAGGGTTGGGGCTCTCATGGAGTATCTCTGCTAGGGCAGTGCAGAAGGGGAATGTGAGGTCAGAGCCTCCACAGAGAGTCATTACTGGGGCAATGCCCAGTGAAGCTATGAGAAGAGTGCCACCGTCTGCCAGACCCCAGAATGGTGGATCCACTGACAACTTGCACCTTGTGCCTGGAAAAGCTGCAGAGACCCAATGCCAGTCCATGAAAGCAGCCTGGAGGGAGGCCGTACCCTGAAAAAACCACAGGGGCAGAGCTGCTCACGTCCATGGGAACCTACCTGTTGCATCAGCATGACCTGGTTCTGAGACATGGAGTCAAAGGAGATCGTTTTGGAGCTTTAAGATTTGACTGTGCTGCTGGATTTGGGACTTGTATGGGGCCTGTAGCCCCTTTGTTTTGGCCAATGTCTCCCATTCAGAATGGCTGTATTTATCAAATGCCTGTACTCCCATTGTATCTAGGAATTAACTAACTTGCTTTTGATTTTACCAGCCAGGTAGAAGGAACTTGCCTTGTCTCAGATGAGACTTTGAACTGTTTACTTTTGTGTTAATGCTAAAATGAGTTAAGACATTGGGGTACTGTTGGAAAGGTGTTACAGGTTTTGAAATGTGAGGACATGAGATTTGGGAGGGGCCAGGAGTGGAATGATATAGTTTGGCCATGACCCATCCAAATCTCATCTTAAATTCCCACATGTTGTAGGAGGGACCTATTTGGAGGTAATTAAATCATGGAGTCAGGTCTTTCCTGTGCTGTTCTTGTGATAGTGAGTAATCTCATGAGATCTGATGGTTATTGTAAGGGGGAGTTTTCCTGCACAAGTTCTCTCTTTGCTGCCATCTATGTAAGATGTGACTTGTTCTTCCTTCCTTTTCACCATAATTGATTGTGGGACTTTTTCAGCCACGTGGAACTTTAAGTCCAGTTAAACCTCTTTCTTTTGTAAATTGCTCGGTCTTGGGTATATCTTTAACAGCAGCGTGAAAATGGACTAATGGAAGAGTACTTTTATCATTGTCTGTTGAATGATGTCTAGGGTGTTTAATTTTATTTAGAGGAAAGAAACAGGCAAAAATGATTCTATGGCATCTTGTTACAGAACTAGAAGCCAATATTTTAATTACAAATCATGGCTTCCTGGACAAGTTGAAATTGCCACCAAAGAATGACCTTCCCAGTAACTGAAGTGACTAGTCAAGGATTATACAAACCCAAACCTCTCACACTGTAAGATAAGAATATTTGCTTCAGGCTTTTCTATTTTGTGGCTTGCCAGCTACACATATCTGTTTTGATATATTTAAATAAGCCACATTTCATTGTTAAGACATCATTAATTTAATCTGGTAGATCACTGAGTTAGCTCTACTCACAAAATTTTATCTCATTTGTGGTCTGTTTTGCCCTACATAGTAGTTAGAGAGGGCATCAAAGAGATGAACAGGAATATGAATAGGTGTAAATGCCTTGTACATTTGCTAATGTTTGATGCCTTCATCCAAAATAAAATGAAAAAAAATAAATACAAGAGGTATCACTGCAGACTGAGTTGCCTCTGTGTTACAAAATATAACCAGAATATAAGGGTCTGCCTATCTTTTAAGATACTTTTGAAGATATATTTTACAGTTAACAAAGTGCTGGGCTCCTGTTAAACTTTTTACAAACAGAATTTGAAATCACTATAAATGCCAGGAGAGGAGATGTAGAGCTCTCTGGCATAGCACAACCCCCTATCCAGACAAGTGTTTAATTACTGACTTTAAAATTTAGGGTCAGACACGGTGGCTTATGCTTGTAATCCCAGTACTTTGGGAGGCTAAGGCAGGAGGATCACCTGAAGTCAGGAGTTGAGACCAGCCTGGCCAGCATGGTGAAACCCCGTCTCTACTATAAATAAAAAAGCCAGGCATGGTGGCAGGCATTTGTAATTCCAGCTACTCAGGAGGCTGAGGCAGGAGAATCACTTGAACCCAGGAGACAGAGGTTGCAGTGAGCCAATATCATACCACTGCACTCCAGCATGGGAGACAGAGTGAGACTCCTTATCAAAAAAAAAAAAAAAAAGTAGAATCTCAAGGCAGGCATCATCATTACATAGAGCTATTGGCACAGAATTATAGAATTAAGGAATATTTATTTTCATGCCTCAAGAATGACCCCATTTCAAATGTATACTGCTACTTGTAAATTAAATTAGCTAATGTTAGCAGTTAGTGTGGAAAACAAAAAGAATCTTTCAATTTTACCTATATTAGCATTCTAACTCTCTCAATCTATTTCTTTATTATTCTGCAAAGCACTGTTTTGAAGAGACTATCTTTGAACACTAATATTCTCAGTACATGCTTTTTGTACTTACAAAGTAAATGGGCATATAAGTAAGGGATTTTATCAAACATATATTT
This sequence comes from Mandrillus leucophaeus, assembly GCF_000951045.1. Lineage (NCBI taxonomy): Eukaryota > Metazoa > Chordata > Mammalia > Primates > Cercopithecidae > Mandrillus > Mandrillus leucophaeus. The sequence goes on from NW_012106408.1 coordinate 1,580,804, forward strand.
AATTTTTTAAATGGCCACTCTCTGTCTTCAGTTATAGTAATCATTTAGTCATATTTCCAAGAAGTAAGCCAAGACTTATAACGAAAGCGCTTGGCTAAATTGTTCCTTTAGTTTTTGAAGTCCACCCTGAAATAACATTAGGATGCTTTATAGGCTCAGGTAATGAGGAATTAAACAACCTAAATTCTTGTGAAGTGAAGTCTGGTGTTTGAAATGTTAGAGATGTGGAGAATGAAAAGCACTCAATAAATTCACCATCTTTTCTCTTTAATACTTTTGTTAATATATAATAGACATAGAATAAATTGTGCATATTTAATTTGTCTAGTTTGATAAATTTGCATGTATAAATGCATGTGAAACCACCAGCACATTTAATAGAATGAAAATATTCATTCAACCCCCAAAGTTTCCTTGTGACTCTTTATCATCCCACATACCCTCATTTCCCTTACACTCATCCACAAACAGCCAGCGATCTTTATGATACTATAGATTAGGGGACATTTTCTAGGATTTTATATAAATGTAATCATTTATGTGAACTTTTTGTCTAGCTTTCTTTCATTCAGTATTTTTTATTTTATTCATGTTGTAGTATGTTTCAATAGTTTCTTTTTATTGCTGAGTAGAATCCCATCACATGTCTATAACACAGTTGTATATCCATTCACCTACTGATTGACGTGTGGATTGTTTCACATTTGTGGTTATTACTAATAAAGCTACTATAAACGTTCTATTATAAGTCTTTGTAGGATTATAGCCTCTCATTTCTCTTGGGTAAATACTTGGGAATAGAATGCTTAGGTTATATGGTAAGTATAGCTTCAACTTTTTAAGAAACTGTCAATTTGGTTTTCTAAAATGGTATGTGATACTACTGTTAAGAGGGCCCCACTGTCTCTATATCCTTACCAATATTTAGGATGGTCAAGACTTGTAATTTTAGCCTTTATAATAAATAGGTGTTAGTGGAATTGCATTGCCTTTGCCTAATGATCAGTGGTGTCTGGCATCTTTTCGTGTCCTTATTTGCATGTGTGCATATGTATATCTGCTTTGATGAAGTTTCTGTTTAAATATTTCTCCCATTTTTAAAATTTGATGCTGTTTTGTTATTAAGTTTTGAGAATTCCTTAATCTGCCTACAGATCCTTTATCAGCTATATGATTTGCAAATGTTCTAATTTGTCTTCTCATTCTCTAATACTTTCTTTTAAAGAGCAAATTTTTTTAATTTTTTAAATTTTGATAAAGTATAATTTATCAATTTGTCTTTTGATGTGTCATACTTTTTGAGTTAAACATCCATTTTGAGTTAAATATTGTATATGATAGATTGAAATTCTCTTTTTCATATGGATATCTAAATTGTCCAGCACTAATTTTGAAAAGGCTGTTTTTGCTGCATTGCCTTTGCAGCTATAGTAGAAATCAGTTGCCACATATGAGAGTCTATCTTTATTCCATTGATCTATTGCTATACATTGACACCAAAACTATAATCTTGATTGCTGCAACTTTTTCATAAGTTTGAAATTGGATAGCATTAATTTTCCAGTTTTCTTTTTTATATTTTCAAAATTCTTTCGTTTACTCTAGCTTCTTTACATTTCTAGATGATTTTAGAATCAATTTTTCAATTTTTACCAAAAATTAGCCTACTGGGATTTTGACTGGGATTAAATTAAATTTATGAATCAACTTGGAGAGAATCGACATCCTAATATCATTGAGTCTTCCATCCATAGATATGATATATCTATTTATTTAGGTCTTTATCTCAGTAATATTTTATAGTTTTCAGTGTACATGTCTTTCACATGTTTTGTCAGATTTATCCTTAAACATATCATAATATGATGCCATTGTAAATTATAGTCTTTATTTTAATCCTCTAAAATTAATTGTGGTAATGGTTGCACAACTTTGTGAACATACAAAAATCCACTGTATTTTCTATTTAAATAAGCAGATTGGCATTATATCTCAATAAAACTGTTTTTTATAATGCAGGCGTAGATCACATAAACTTAGCAATACAATGCCCAAAGAAAAGAAAATAATTCAGCATACTTAACCAAATATGGTTTTGAAAATATGAAATATAGTGGATATCAAATTATATCTACATTATTGAAGTAAAACTCAGAACCTGATGATCGATGTTAAATCAATCATACTAAAATAAATTAGCTATTAAGATTGGCTGAAAGGTCCAGATTTTGGTCAATAATATGCATATCAATAATTTTTATAATGAAGGAAATCTTGTCATTTTCAACAATGTGGATGATGCCGGAGGGCATTATGTTAAATAAAATAAGCCAGGCACAGAAAGACTAATACCTCATTGTCTCACTTACATGTGGAATCTAAAGAAGTCATCTGCACAAGCAGACAGTAGAATGCTGGTTACCGGGTATTGGTCAGGGGGTTGTGCAGGGAGATGTTGGTCAAAGAATACAAATTTCAGTTAGACAGAAGGATTAAGTTCAAGAGATCTATTGTACAACAGGGTAACTGGAGTTAATAACAATGCATTGCATGCTTTATAATTGCTAAAAGAGTAGATTTTAAGTGTTCTTAGCACAAAAAACTGGATGTAAGGTAATGCACAATGCATATGTTAATTAGCTTGATTTAGCCATGCCACAATGTATATATATATTTCAAAACATCATGTTGTACATCATAAATATATCCAGTTTTTATCAATTAAAAATTTAGTTAATTAGTTAAAAGTAATTTCTGTAATGAAATTACAGAACAGGTCCTTCATGTTCTTAAGCAGCTATAAGTCTTTGAATTTTCTCCTTTTGCATAAATTTTAATAAAAGTTCCACCTATATATGGGCTTACTTGTTTATGGCCTATAAGATGCCCACTTTAACATAAGTTCTGTGAGAAAAGTGATACAATTCACCCTTTATCTCCAGTGCCTAAGACAGTGATTGGGCTGGGGTTGGCACCCGATGGAGATGTGCCAAATCAATGTTCAGATAGCAACTCAGAGCCAGAAGACACCGCAGAGAAAACTGAGAGTGTGAAGCTACTTCAAAGTCACACATTATACATGGTAGGGACAAGACTACAACTCATTTTCTGGATATTCTTTCCATCATGTTTCACATTTTCACAAAGCAAAGCACGGGTAAGTGAAAAGACAGGATTTGAAGTAAAAGCATTTAGGTTTTAGTCCCGTTTCCAATACAGTGAACTCATTTAAATAACCACGGCAAGCTATCTTGAAAATTAAATTTTCTCAATTGGAAAACAGTGATAATGACACTTTATTCATAGGACTGTTGTTAGAGTTAAATGAAAGTATGAAAATGAGTAGGCTGGAACTATAAAGCATTGAGAGAAATTATATACTGCCATCATATCTCCCTCTTCATTTTTACTTTTTCTCTAAAAGGCAATTAATAGCTCACAGAAAGAAAGAAAACAGAATTAAGATAGAATTACGATTACCATGTTTGTGGGTGCTCTAAACCATTTTTGACTGGCTTAGAAATACTATATGTTCCTTGAATTTAAAATCTAACTGAGCTTATCCTTACCTAAATTACTTCTGAAGTTTAAAAATGTGGGATTATTAGAGGTTTTTATATTTTATGTTTTATATTTTATAGACCTCTTCTATAAATTTATTAAAATAATATTTATGAAGTAATAATCAGGAAAATGAGGTTAATACAAACATTTTTATAAACATAAAATTTGATACACAATGAGCAAACTACTGAAGAAAGTGGGCATCTACATTTCATCCCCATTCTGTAACATACAGACTTTATAGAAGATTTTAATTTTCCCAAGATCAGTTCGAATTAACACATGGGAATTTTTTCACTGTTTGAATAACTAACTTATTATAGATATAATTAACAAGAAACCTCAAGTCTCAGTACTTTTCATAAATCACCAGAAGTGAAACCAGCAAAAGACTAATTTCAAAGAACATTTCATTATTTCTAATCCTAGGCTGATTCAAACTAAAAAGACTTTTTTCCCAAAGAAAAAAAAAAGAAACATATAAATTTGAATAATTGTTTTCCAAAATACCAAAGAAGTTGTGTGCTTCAATAAGTGATATATCAAATGACAAGCCTTACCTGAATTCACCGAGGGCCTAATACTCATGCTTCAAAACATTTTCAAAATGCTTATTTTTCAAAGCTTATGGTTTTCACTTGCAGCCCCATATTTCAACTTTAATTGATTCCCTACAGAACTGGACCTTTATGTTAGTTACAGTGTAACTCACTTGAAAACACTTCAGCATAGACAGTGCATTAGGAGGAGTGTGTTAGATTAAGCTGCGACCCAGGAGCAGCTGGCATTCTAATCCGTCATGCACAGTCGGCTGAGGAACAGATAGATTCTAATCAAGAATGCCCAGTCCAAAAATTTGAGGATTAAAATAAATAGTGATAGTAACAGATTATAACTCATGGAATAAAATAAGAACCATGAATACATACTCATAAATAACTAAAGAAAGAAAAATGTTAATGAGGAGAAGAGCTAGGGCTATCAGTTCTACGTATCACTCTTGTGGTGTTAGGAGGCTTTTAGGTTGCCTAAAATTAATTTATTCACTCAGCAATTGTTTTACGTCTATGAGAACCCAATTTTATTTATTTTATTTTATTTTTCTAATTGATAAATAATAATTGTGAATACTCATGGGGTACAAAGTGATGTTTGGATACATATAATTTGTGGTGATCAGATCAGGGTAATAAGCATATCTATCATCTTAAACATTTATCATTACTTTGTGTTGGAAAAGTTCAATATTCTCCTTCTAGCTATTTGAAACTGTATAATAAACTGTAGTCATCCTACAGAGGTACAAAACAGGAGGGGGCATTTCTCCTATCTAGCTGTAATTTTGTATGCTTTAACAAATCTCTTTCTATTCCCCTCTTAGATTTCCCCTTCCCAGCCTTCACGGTATCCTCAGTTCTACTTTTCACTTCTATGAGATTGACATTTTTTAGCTTTCATGTGAGTGACAACTTTTCTGTTCCTGGCTATTTCACTTAACGTAATATTTAACAAATATTTATTGGGAACTTAGTATATATCAGGGACTGTTCTAGGCAGGTAAGATGAAACTATTACAAATGAAAAGACACACATAGAGCCCTCATAAGATAGTTACATTCTTTCTCACTTATGAAAACTATTTCATAGAATAAACTCTGCGTGAATGTAAGTTAGGTTTTTGTATAGTAAACTAAAATTTGTTGGGTCTTTTAAAATAATTATCATTTCCCATCCTGTTTCTTTGGAATTCCACACCAATAAAAACAAGATAATATAAAAGAAGAAGGAAGTGGAGAAGAAAGATTAGTGCTGTTGAGTCTCAAATATTCAGAAACCTAGAGACTACACGATTAATTAAACTAATTGGGAAATTTCACAAGAGTAAAAATTGTTTAATAACAATAATAGTAGTATTAGTAATAATAATAGTCTAAAATGGAAAGTACGGTTAGAATTGAATATCACCTCAGTTGGCAATTTCCAGAACTGGATAATTAGGACATCTTCAGGATCAAAGAGACTCTAAAATTGCTTTTATCTTGGGGATATACAGTGAAGGTGACCTCAGGCTGGGATATTCACCTAACTGCTGAGAAGCTTGGAACATTTCATTGCAAACCATGCCAGCCCACTAAAGCAGCAAGCTGTTTCTGCTTCTCCCAACAAATTCAGAATGGAAATGAAATTCCAATTATGCAGCAAATACAGGTAGTATAATTAAAATTTCTATTTCATTACTTCACATCCTTTAACTCTCTTAGGATGCATTGCTGAAACTATGAACCTGTAGATATCAGCCACGGGTAACTCTATAAAAAGCAAAATGTTGACTGATTTGAGTTTGCACTTTTCATTTAAATATACCATTATTAGAAACAAATGTGCCTTTTTGTTTTAAGATGGCCAACTACAACCATTACAGTCATAATTATTGCAAGCAGAAGTTGCTAAAATTAGGCAAAAGTTTGAGGAGAAACATTGCATACCCACATTGTATTGCTCTGAAGATACTTAACCAATTACAAGGGCAAATACAGTGGGAAAGTCAGCAGACACCGCCTTAGCCAAATGATCCAGGTTAACATCACCAGTAAATAAGATATATCATCACAGATACCTTTGATATGATACAGGGACATAGATGGACAATAACATCACTTCTGAGGTATTCTTTCCAAAAATGTACAGTCTCAACCTTAGGAGAAAACAAAAGGCAAACTCAAATTGAGAGATATTCTAAAAAGTAACCAATTAGTACTTATTAAAAATGTCAAGGTCAGGAAAGAGAAGAAGAAACTGAGGAACTATCACAAATTGGTAGAGACTACGCCAACAATTAAATGTAATGTGGAACTCCGGATTAGATCTTAGCACAGGAAAAGTATATTAGGAGCCAAAACAGTGAAATTTGAATAAGGGGTGTAACTTCGTTAATGGCATTGTAATAATGTGAATGATAATTGTTTCATAGTTTGTAAATTGTAAAAAGAAGGAACCGAGGGAAAAGAATATGTGAATTCTGTAATATTTTCACAACTCTTCTGTAAGTCTAAAACTATTTCAAAAAGAAAAAGATAGGTAGTGGATTACATTTTAGAAAATATAATCCAAAGCAAGTTGTTGATTCAACATTAAAACATCTTGTAGTGGCCAGGTGCAGGGGCTCACGCCTGTAATCCCAGCACTTTGGGAGGCCCAGGCAGACAGATCACGAGGTCAGGAGATTGAGACCATCCTGGCTAACAAGGTGAAACCCCGTCTCTACTAAAAATACAGAAAATTAGCTGGGCGCGGTGGCGGGCGCCTGGGGTCCCAGCTATTCGGAAGGCTGAGCCAGGAGAATGGCGTGAATCTGGGAGATGGAGCTTGCAGTGAGCTGAGATGGCGCCACTGCACTCCAGCCTGGGCGACAGACCAAGACTCTGTCTCAAAAAAAAATAAATAAATAAAAATAAAAAATTAAAATAAAATCTTGTAGTATTACTCTTTCTAGAGTAAAAACGAACAAGTGACTTTTTCTCCCTTGCATTTCTTCTAGATTGAGACCAGATCTGTCTAAATTTTCATTCAGTCACGTTTGTTATGACTGAACTACAGATCCAAAATACTGCTTTACAATGGAGAACACACCTTTAACTAAGGTGTGATTTTTTGTTACTGTAATCTTTTTATATAATTATCAAAGCAAGCTGCACCAAACAAGCCAGAGATTGATATGCTGGGGTGTCCATCTAGCTCTTTCCAGATAGGCTTCAATTTGGCTAAAATTTAGAAGTATTTTTCTTGTGAGCACATCACATGGATGTCAAAAAGTTCTCTCCAAAACTTACGCTGTCAGCTTTAATAGAGCCTGCTTATATAGATGAAAAAATAAAAATTTCTTCCTTAAAAAATAACAACACAGAGATTCTTGCCAGTGAAAACTTGCAACTGAAAATTATTTGAACTCTAAATAACTACAGACATTAGATATTATTTCTTGAGGGCAGAACATATTTTTGAGTTAGATGTTATAATGAGAAATCTTGAACACTTGTGGAGTGATGCCAACTCCAAATAAACTGCAACTTGCTTGCCTTTTCTTCAGTAGCAAATATTTAGCTCTTTGTTGCATTTTTTTTCTATACATAGTCAGTACCAAAACTTTTGAAAGATAATTTATGTCGCCCAGTAGGACCCAAATATGAAAAATAACATAGGCAGTATCTGGCTCATGGATCCTGACAATTATGGTCTATTCAATTTCACTAATCTTACTTCATTTTACTCATATCACAAGTTGAAGACTATAAAATTTCTACTTGGTCACTGTTATAATAATCTATGTTAATGGAAATAATTAAGTACCTCAATTTAAATCTAATTTCTCAATGATACTTATTTTGAGATCTAGCAGTGGTTAAGTAACTCTGTAATTAAATTATAAGTTATTGTTTCATCAGAAACCATCACCTTCACAATTATCTTAAGGCTAAATTACTATGTACATAAATTGTGCAAAGCGCTATGCAAATTTTCTTCTCACAAGAACAAGAAATGAGCTGACATCCTCTTTCTTCCCTGTTGGCTTCCCATTTCCTCTCTTCTGTAATCCATATGATATGTTTACACTGTTTTCCTGTCAATCATTTAAATGACTTGCAAGAGAATATTCCATATTCTTCAGTTTTAGCACTAGATTACATATTTGCTCTCCTTTTTTTGTTCTACCGTAATTTAAGTGACTGTTCACAAGGATAACCTTTCCAACACCAGAGCCCTAAAGTTTCAAAGCATCTTAACTCTAATGATCATCCTCTCCACTTCAGCCCACATATGCAGCATTACCTTGAAACACATCACCACCTCTCACTGATCAACCTTCAAGATCTGATCACAGCATCAGTTTCTTCCAAATCTCCCAATGTGTGCATCCTTCAAATACTGACTTTTACTGCACAATTTAATCCCTTCCTCCTGTCCTATTTCCCAAGCTTCTCTTCTGGCCTCATTCACTTCCTTAACCAGACTAACCATGGTCAGTCTTTAAGATGTGATCTCAAATAAGCAGCCAATAATTAATTTTTTGCTTTACATACTTTGGTAGTTCCTAATTCCACGTTAATATTTCTGTTTCTCCATCTCCATTTGAAATGACTAAGTATAACAGGAGAAAACTCATGTTATTGCACAAATTGGTCTTGTTACAAACTTAAAATCTAACTGCAACTGATTAAACAATATTAACAACAAATTATTTTATTATTTATCCAAAATTAATTATCTCTTCAATAACTGCCTCCCAGTAATTTAGACCTTTGCCAATCTCTAGATGTAGCCAACTCTATAAGCAAATGACTTTATCTTGTTTATTTAAAAAGTTCAAAATTATTTTCAAATTATTGAATTCAAATTCAAATTATTTTCCCCTTTTTCAAATGTTTTTCTATAATTTATCATTCATTATTATTTGCCTTGTGACACAAAGGAAAGAAATAATATAAAAAAGTAAAAAAAAATATGGATTTGCTACTTACTGGATAATCTTTTTCTTTCTTTTTTTTTTTTTTTTTTGAGACGGAGTCTTGCTCTGTCACCCAGGCTGGAGTGCAGTGGCGCCATCTCGGCTCACTGCAAGCTCCGCCTCCTGGGTTCACACCATTCTCCTGCCTCAGCCTTGGAGTAGCTGACTACAGGTGCCCGCCACCTCGCCCGACTAATTTTTTGTATTTTTAGTAGAGATGGGATTTCACCATGTTAGCCAGGATGGTCTCGATCTCCTGACCTCGTGATCCGTCCGCCTGGGCCTCCCAAAGTGCTGGGATTACAGGCGTGAGCCACCGCGCCCGGCACTTACTGGATAATCTTAAACCAACTATTTATCACCTCATTTTCTTCCAATTTAAAATAAATGTAAAAAAATAGGAAAGGAAAATATCTTGGGCCCCCCAAATCACTGAGAAAAACTCAAGCTGGAAGCTGCTTAAGGTGAAGCTGCCTCCCATTCTATTGGAATTATCCCTGTGCTCACTGAGATAGATGCATATCTGATTACCTCCTTTGGAAAGGCTACTGGGAAACTCAAAATAATGCAACTGTTTGTGTCTCACCTATCTGTGACCTGGAAGCTCCCTCCCACTTCTAGTCTTCCTGCCTTTGCTTCAAGTTGTCCCGCCTTTCTGACAGAACCAATGTACTTCTTACATATGTTGATTGATATCTTGTCTCTAAAATGTATAAAACCAAGCTGTGTCCCAACCACCTTGGGCACAAATCATCAGGACTTCCTGAGGCTTCACGGGCACGTCCTCAACCTTGGCAAAATAAGCCTTCTAAATTAACTGAAACCTGTCTCAGATTTTCTGGGTTCACAAATTTTTACCTTAAAGTTGTTGTGAAAATTAAATGAGATCTTCCAAGACCTGACACGGACTGCTTCATGGCAATTATTTGTATTTAAAGAGCTCTGTTCTTTTCCCTCATTTAACATCCTAATTTCATTCTGTCTTCTTTTTGTTTAATCATTTGTTTCCTTATCTACCCCCTAATTTCACCCTGTGTCTTAATTAATTATCTCAATCTCAGTCTATAAACACACAAAATTTCCCCGGTTCTTAAAAAAAAAAAAAAATCACCTTCTTTCCTTACCCCAGGTTTTCCTCAAGTTATTATTTCTTATTTCTATTTACTTCAAAGCCTTGCAAGGCTTGAAAATGTAGTCTGGGTTTGCAGGCTATATTTAAATTTGACTCACCAACCCACTGATATCAGGATCCCTTGCCCACTGTCTGTGCACCACATTTCTAGCCACCTTAGTTTTCTGTTAAAGAAATATGTAAGTCTCTTTTCTTTCCTTAGCAGCTATGTCAATCAACACATTTGGCTGTTTTTAACATGAAAACATTTGAGATCTGTCCCTTGCATTCTGCTCACTTTCCATTCTCTCAGATTATTATACATGTATGGTGTAAAACAAGACTTTCTAAAGTGGATTATAACCCCTGCCTCATTCGTTCTTCCTAATACTTCCATTTTTATCATCTGAAGCAAATAGAGCTAATCTACATCACTATGGTCCTTTAAAAAAATAGAATATTCACATTTTCTAAAATAGCTTATTTTTTTTGCATAGATGAATTTTGAGTGCATGTCCCACGTACAATCTAATTGCAAAAGATATTATCTTCTATACCTCTCACCTTGCACCACAACCTATAGTCATGCTGAACTTCATTTTTCTTCTACTGTCTCTAAACATATGCACATATCCTTTCTATCTCATCTTCCTGTTAAATCAAAGCCAACTTCTAATGTGCAGATTAAATGTCTTCCAGATCTACCCACATATCACCCAAAGTTTTTGTCTCTAGTTCTCTAAGGTGCTTTGTAACTGCATTGTACAATTAGTTCAGTTTATTCTTATTATGATTATATATGCATTGGTAATTCCATACAAGACTGTCATTTCTGAGGCCATATGTTTTAGTACAATTCTTCAAACTATGATCTAAAGAGTAGTTCCATCAAAATCGCTTGGAATACTTGTTAAAAATTAGATTGTAGTGCTTACTTTAGACTGACTGCATCTCTATTTATAGAGATAGGGCCCATGAATGTGCTTCTTAATAAGCTAATATTAAATACACTAACATTGAGCACTATTATTAAATAGAATAGAATTGATTTTGGCAGAAGATGGATTTGTGTGAAATTATAGTTCGATGCTTTTGGGTAGTATAACCTCTCATGGTATGAATTTTGTCATCCATAAAATGAGAATAAAAATAATAATACCTACTACATGAATCTGGTGGGAAAAATAAACATAATGAAATATGCCTAAAATATCACAGACCTAAAAATTATATATTTTTACAAATAAATAACATTTTATAATATCCCAGACAAATAAATTTAATTTTCCTTCTTTAACTCCTTTCCCAGAGCCTCACACCCTCGAAAATGCCATATTGGGTGGGTTTTTCTTTTCACATGTATCAGATAGTATCTACCATAATTCCTTGCAAATCAGAGGGGCTTGAAAATGTTTACTTTTACAGAAGGCAATGAAGACAGAAAATTTGTTTCTAGTAATATTATATTTGTATGCATGATATTGAAATTAAGGCAAACTGTAGAAGGTTGTTAAAAGTTTTATGAGCAGTTATAAAATCTATCAATGATTAAAAGAAATAATGAGGACTATCAAAAGTTATGGAAATCTAGTCTCACTTTAAAAATAGAGTATTAGACTTGAAATGAAGTTCATATCAAGGACATTGTGCATTTTGACTTCAGCAAGGCATTTAACAAAAATATATCAATTGCCTTTTGGATATAATTGATAAATATGTTTATTATACTGCTGGGTATACTGACAGCTGCCTAAACACCTGTGTTCTAAACAACTGTGTATTGAATAAAGAGGCAGACTTGGGGTATTAGAAAAAAAAAGAAATGTACTTTGAGTCATGGGACCTGATGAGTAAGGAGATTGCAATCCAGCATGTGGCTGGGCATGATGGAGCTCGCCTGTAATCCCAGCATTTTAGGAGGCCAAGGGAGGCGGATTTCTTGAGCCAGGAGTTCAAAACCAGCCTGGGCAAAATGGCACCCAAGTGAAACCCCACCTTTACAAAAAAGTACAAAGAATAGCCAGATGTGTAGTGGGGCATACCTGTAGTCCCAGCTACTCTGGAGGCTGAGGTAGGAGGATCACTTGAGCCTGGGAAGTTGAGGCTGCAGTGAGCCATGACCATGCCTCACACCACCGCACTCCAGCCTGGGTGACAGAGTGAGGCCCTGTATTCAAAAAAAAAAAAAAAAGAAAGAAAGAAAAGAAAAGAAAAGAAAAGAAAAGAAGAAAGCAATCCCGCTTGCATTTCCACTCAGCAAGCCACGTGCATGTGCCTTGAGTGATGCTATACCACCTGGAGGAAGCACATCCACAGAAGGGCATTTCTGCTCTCAGGGCTGATCTGCCCAGAGGGGGCTCCATTTTTTAATATGCACAAAATCTCTATGTGGTAGTTGTACAGATTAGAGTCAGCTTGATCCCTACATGCAAAAATACGGAGATACAGAAGACAGAGTTTTCCATACAAAGTGACAGAAATTTCCACACCAAGGGGACAGTATGATTCTGTACATCCCAGAGTAGTACCAAAGTGATAATGACCCTAGTCAGATTCACAGTTTACTAAAACCCAAAAGAGTATGTGGGAAGGGTAGGAAAGTAGATGAAAAACTGAAAAGGCCTACTGCTTAGGACAAAGGATGACTCAGCATCTACCTACAGAGACCAATGACTAAAGACCAGATGGGAATAAACACATCCCAGCAGTGCCATCTGGACAGAGGGAGACACTGAGTAACAGATGCCCTCCCCTCCTGTGACTTGGCACTCTGTCAGCCTCTGGGAGCTTAATGAGAGCCTAGGCCCAGGAGTAGGTAAACCCTGAACTAACTGAGATTAAACTTCTTTCAGCTGACAAAATGGGAGATAAAAATGAATCTTAAGTAATATTGAAAGTGAAACATTACATAGACCGAGATTCATACCTGCTACCCAAACATAGATTGAGATTAAATGTTAGGTTAACTATTTGAAAGTTGGAGTAAATTAGATTATATTTACATAATTAGGACACTTTACAGAATCAGAGGGTAAAAAAAGATAATTCAGGGGAAACACCATATAATTGGCTGACTTAGCACTGTTAACTAATATTTTGGAATATATAGATTTCTAAGAACTGCCTTCATGGATAGTGCTTCTTGCACTTTCCCTCTTGCCTCTCCCAGGAGACTATCTCGGTTTTTATGCACTTGTAGAATACACTTTTAAAAGCATCCATGCAATAGCACAACTGTTTTACATCAGTAGTTTTATTGCACATGAATGGAAAATTAAGTGAAATGTATATGCTGCAAAAAGTCTAAAGAAAATTAGACTTCCAATTATAATACTTAACTTTCAATATCACACTTTCTACTGTTACCAAGATTGTATAACTGAATTTTTAGCTTTTAGTTAGGAACCTCATTCCCTCTAGGGCCTGACGTATGCCATTGATTAAATCTTAAACCATCTAAGGAAGTTAGAGAGGCTCCAAAGCCTGGTAAGTCTCAGTCCTGCTTTTCTTTAGCCTGCATATAATTAGTCAGTGTCATGTCTGATCTCTGCACCTAACTCAGGAACTGAATGGAGTATTCATGGTTAATTGGCAGAGAAACCCAAAATTAATCTGTCTGCTCATTGCTTCTGTGCTGAGATTATATAATTTGACTTTTTCTCAGTAAATTAGACAAGATTTTCTTTCTTTACTTGTTTCTTACTCTTTCTCAAAACATAATTACTTAAATTTGAATGGAATAAAAACAACTCTTTAACATATGTAAATTAAAATGATTTTAGTTGGCATCAGAAACTTTATGAATGAAAATAATGGAAACACTTTCTCATAGAAAGGCAAAAAAAGTTCTGTGAATCTGAATAATATATCTTTTAAAGCAAAGCATTAGTATTTTTAGAAGATCCTTTATCTTTTAAATATAATAAATACTTTTTTGTTCATTCTAGAAACATTTGAAAATTCAGAAAGCAACATAAATTAAGAAAACTAAGGCAAGTCTAGGCAACATAGTGATACCCTGCCTCTACAAAAAGTAAAGCAAAACAAAATAATTTGTATGTGGTGGCATATGTTTATAGTCTCCGCTATTTGGGAGGCTGAGGTGGGAGGATTTCATGAGCCTAGGAGGTTGAGGCTGCAGTAAGCCATGATCATGCCACTGCACTCCAGCCTGGGCAACAGAGTGAGACCCTGTATCAAAAACTGAAATAAAATTATGGATAATCCACCTGTGAGAGATAAACCTAGCATTTTCACTTGTTCTATTCTACTTCATTTCCATATCGGGGAGAGGGGGAGAAGTGTCAAAAAATGCATATTTGGAATTTTTTCCTTAATAATATATTCTGAACATCTTTCAATGTAATGAAATATTCATATGCAGCATCATTTTTAAAGCCCACACAAGATTCTATTGTAAAACTTTAACACGAATTGATTAACCCATCACTCATTGCTGGGCTAGCTTGTTAAAAAAAATTAACTCTGATAAATTGGCTTTGATAAATGATTGATGTAGTAGAATATTTATAAATATCCACAATGAATTCTTAAGGATAAGCTTCTAGAGTTTAATTGCAGACCACAGAGTATCCACTTTTGGGATTGGATTTTGGCTGTCACGGCCAATTCATCCTCCCAAAAGTCTCTACCAGCATTAATCTCCTCCGCAATTGTCAGTGTTCACATTTCCAAAACCTCACCAACGTGAGAATTTCTCTCGTTTGACCAACTTAAAGTATATACCATACCAATTTTACTTTGCATTTATTTATTTACTAGTGAGTTTTAACCTTTTTGAAATGTTTATTTGTCACTTCTATGTATTCATTGGTGATTTAAACAAAAAATTATTGTCCTTTATACGTTTTTAAGGAGTGTTATCTTTTACTTCTTCATTTTTAAGAGCTTTCTTTGAACTATTAAAGAATGAGTATTTTGTGTCAAATATATTGCAAACATTAGTTTTACAAGTTTACTGTTACTCTTTTAAACTCTGTATTCAAGTATAATTACAGAAAAAGTGTATTTATAAAGTATACAGCTTGAAGAACTTTTGCAAATAACACACCTGTGTATTAGCACCCACATATGGAAACAGGGCAACATGACATCCAGAGACCTTTCTGCTACTTCTAGTCTTTATTTTCCCAGTAAAGATTATCAGTATTCTAACAGCATAAGTTAGTTTTATGTTTGTTTGTGTAACCTCATATATTTGAAAGCATATTTTATGTATTCTTTCATGCCTGCTTTCTCTCGCTCAACATTATATTTCTGAAATTTTTTCAGAGCATTGCATTCATTCCACTGAATTCCCCTGTATTTCCTCTGTGTGGTACTAACCTCACTTGTGATAGGTATTTGGGTAGTTTTCAGTTTGGGACTAGAAAATCTGAGAGATGCAACAAACAGAAAAATAACCAGTAAATTGAGCAGGTGAAGTCATTTTAAACATAAATAAAATAAGCAAGTTTCCTCCAGTTGAAAACAAAACAAGCCTTCAGATTGAAAGGGACCACCAAGCTATAGCAGGACAAATGAAAGCAGACCTATCATTAGACATATCAATGTGAAACATCAGTATGGCAAGAAAAACCTCATCCAGAAAGAGGGAGAAAACAGGTTATATTCAAAGCAACGAAAATCGCATTGGCATTTCACTTTCCACCTGACATACTACAGGTAAAACACAATGAAACGATGCTTTCAAACATGTAGGAAATCTATTTTTGCCCAGAAATCCACATCCATCTACCTCATTAATAATTCTGTAGGTAAAATAAAGATACCAACAGACATGTACAAAGCATTAGAATGTTTATCTCCCACATATTTTTTCTGAGTAATTTATTTAACGATTTTACTCTGAAAAAAAAAAGTGAGGGTGTAAACATAAAATAGAGACACTGGATTTAACCAAGGAGAGTAATGAAGGGAGTTCCTAGCTGTACAACTGTCCAGCAGGTCTACAGAGCAACCAGGGAAAACTCCAGGACAGTTAAAAGCAATGCAAGATCTCCGGACTTGAAACATAAAGATGCTCTCCAAATTGGAAAAGGAATTCAATGGCCCTCCATTCAGGGGATCAGATATACTCCAAGTGATACACAGATCAAACAGGAAGAGGACTCCCAAAGTTTCTACCTTTAGAATCAGTTTTTTTAGGAAAAGTTATAAAGATTTAATTATGGTTAAAAATATATTGCAATTATTATCTACTTTGTATATTTGTAAAAGTACAGAGACAGCTGTTGGGAGGAGGAAAGGAAGAAAAAGGTGGAAGAAAACGCAAATGAGAAAATATATTCATCTTTCAAATTGAGGAAGTACAAGATATTGATTGAGCGATAATTAGAAGTTTAAACATATAATTTGTATGAAAATATTACCATGCTGCCACTTAACAGCAGTACAAAAACCATGTAGTTATTTCCTTCTAAAATTGATTTAATCTTTTTAGCAAAGCTCCTATTACATCTATTGTTTCCAATTTAAACTGTTTCTTTTCAGTAACTCAATTTATTCCACAGAAATGCCTTGTCTTCAAGATTTCCTTTCCCTCAAATACTTTTCTTTATCCAACACCAAATTGATACAGATTCTCAGCAGGAGAGGGCTATGTGAGCTCCTGTGCCGCATTCTCTGGGTCCCTGGGGCTCCTCAGGATTGTTCCTTATGTGCTGGGTACGCTACTCTCTTCCCCTGCCGGTGTCTGCCTTGAAGAATTGTGTTTTATTCTTTTAGCTCTGACAGACCTGTTGAATTTCTCTCCTTCTGACTGAAGCCCACTTCGGCTCTGTTTGCGCTGCCATCCCTCCAGGTCTCAGCAACGTCCTCCTCCAGCCTCTGGCTCAGTTCACACATCCAGACATCTCAAGCCTCCCCACTGAAGCCCCCATGCCAGGCCAGCTGGTTTGCATCTTAACTACTTCACTGTCCTCCACAGGACATGCAGGAACTTGTGAATCAATTCTTTATTACAAAGTAGTCTAGAGAGACACAGACGTCATAAATTACACACTTTCTCTCCTAACCACACTGTGCCTCCATGCCTATCTGGCTGTGCTTGTTCAAGAACACATTTCTACAGACTCCCTGTCATTGGTTTTCCCACAGTTGTCCACCCTGCATCCCCAGTGGTGGGAAGCTAGGGGAAAGTGTGGAAATGGGTGTTTCTACTGCTTCTCTCTCTACTGTTGTCCAAAATTTACTGGCTAGAAAGGACTTTCATTTACTCCCCTTCTTGTCTTGCAAAGACACCGTCGGCATCTTATTTTCTATATCCCATTTGATAACCCCTCTTCTTTAATCTATGGTGATTAAATTGCTATAGGAGGAACAAGAAACACATTAGTTCAATGGTTTCCAAATATCTTGACTAGCTATTAAAAGTTAAATTTAGCCAACAGAGATGTAAAAAGAGTGGTAACTCTATTATAGTTACATAACTATATATTTGGAGGAAAAAATGTCGTGTGCCAGAAGAATTGAAACAAAGCAGCTAAAAACCCTGCTAAGGTAATTAGACATTAGGAGGGCAAGAGCATGGGATGATTGTTTTTTATTATAAGTCCTTGTGTACTATTTAACATATTATTTTACAAACCACAAGTTTTTAGTTATTTACACTCATTATGCCAAGAATTCAGAAGGAATAATTTCCAGCAGCTCAGTCTTCTTGCCATTGATTCTCAAAGTGAGCTTCTTTGGGTGGAACCAGCTGGCACTTCAGTTGAACACAAACACCCATTTCTTTGTTTTATTTTCGCGATCATTTTCCTTCATACATTTGGAGATGCTGCCTCCACGCTATGATTATTTCATGTGCCCAACACATACATGAAATATCTTGACAACAATCTAGCCCTTAACTTATTTAACACGATAGATCCTCCCAGCTTTGCCAAGTGAACATTTGTGGGGCAAGGATTGCATGACTTTGAAAAAGTTACTTAAATATTTCCAAATCGCAGTATCTCCATCTATAAGATGGGAATAAAAAGGCAGGTTCAGTTTGAGGCACTAGTGACACAAAGACATATTAAGGCTAAACTCTTGTACCTAAATTTCTCGGCTGTTGGGTTAATTATTTATATTTTAGAAATCAAAAAAAGTACAAGAATATGTGTAAGAATTTTTTGCATTACCTTTTCTTGGTAAATATGTAGGAAATTTTTAAAAATCCCATTCGGATGTCCCTTTTTGAAGAATATGTTAATTCCTTTTACAATATTGAATTTTTAAATTTTTTATTTATTTTCTCATTCAGAAATACAATGTTTTCTTATAGTAGATTACTAACTTAAATTCTATTTATTATAATGTCTCTTATAATTGTCCTACTATCATATTCCATTTCATTTTAGATCTATTGTTTGTTCTACTACATCACTGATTTGATTTTCTATTCCTCAGTATCTTATGCAGATTTCTATTCTTCCATTGAATTTCTAGTTTCCTACTAAAAATAACATTATTTTCTCATCTCTCCAAACTTCCTTTTTATTTCCATCTTTTCTATGAAATAGTCACTCATTCTTTTTGTAAGGTCTATGATTCCTTGAAATTTTTACTAACTCAATGCAGAAAGTTTTGAAAACGTATTTCAGTTTTCCTGTAGTAAAGCTTTTTCAAGTATACATTTTTTTCACAACTATACTTTTATATTATTTTTACTGTTGAAGATATGTCTATAGACCTCAGTTCATTGGATATTTTTTCCATCAGTTGACTCATTCTAGAAAAGAGAGAGATTTATGTAGGCCAAATGTCTACAGGACAGAAGGCCCATGGAATCCTTCACTGACCACCTGGTTGCTATTAAAACTCTATTCTCAGATATGAAGTTTTGATGGAAGGCTGTTTGATAAAATTTCACTTCCTCAATCCAGGAATCCTGGGGAGAATTGCAAAGAAGCTGGAGGTTTTGAAGGAGAACTCAGTCTCTCTAGGCATACTCTTCTTTTTAGTGAAACTGTAGCACTAATGTCTAAGTCTGATTTCCAACTTTTTTGTTGTCCAGCCTTCTATGTCAAGCATGAGATGTGATTCTACCTGCTCTCCTTTCTGGTTATAATACCAGGCAGATCACAGGGAAACTGCCTCATCCTACTAGATTTCTGCAGTGAACAGTAGTGAAAATATATGTCTATTCTCAGGTCTATGGCCTTCTCTTGCCCTTCCATTTTATGGAATTTTTCCCTCTTCAACCAAAAAGAAATAGAGTGCATTGGCATTAAAAAGTTTAGAGAGTGGTATAAAAATTTAAAGAAGATGAAAGTGCAAATTTTTTCTCACCATATTTTGTGAAATCAATATTTACTCCTTTAAAAAATCTAAATAATCTATAAGGAAAAGTTTAAACTTCCTAGAAACTTTATTACCATATTCTGACTGTTCAGTTACTAAAAAAGAGTTAATATATGGGGGATACATGAAACACCTGCCTTTGGCTTACAAGTTATACAGTTTACTAAATAATCTTGGCTTTTCCTGGATGTGTTTGCACTGGCAGCCTCTCTGCCATTTTCTTTGCTCACCTTTGTATCCTGGTAAGAGGAAGCTGTAGGGATGTGAGATACTGAGTCTGTGCTGCTGCACTTTCCAGATTTTCATGTGTCTTGGCTTCTGGCTGTTTCTCACACAGGACGGCACTGGTGGGACATTGGAGAGTGGAAGAAGGGAGAGGCAGCCAGCATACTCCTGCCTCTGGGCCTCAGTCGGCATTTTCAATACTTTGTTACTCTTTCTCCGGATCCCTCCTGCTAGACCCATTATAATTGCATCTCCCGGTTGATCCTGTGCTCTGGACTTCGATTGAAAACTACTTCTATTCCTTGTTCTTCATTATAGGATTGGTGGCTTCCTGCAGTTAAATTCTGGGTTGCCTTGCCAGCCTGAGGGCATCTTAATTCTTTTATCACACCTGTAACTGATTTCCTACATTAAATTTCTTCTGTTTCAAGTTCTTAGCGTTTTCCTATTTATACTCGGACATATACCAAAGTCACTTTATTACTACCCATAGCTATCTCAAATTTATGTCCAAATTAATGAACTATGCTGGTTCACTTTAGTGCTATGTTGTCAGTATTCATTTAGTCCTATTGACGATTAGGATTATATACAAATAAATGCATATTTTAAAGACCTTTCTCAGATTCCTCCTCAAATCTAAAAAAAAAAAAAAAAAACAATGTTTCCTATAAAGGAGTTTAAATTTTTAAAGAGCTATCTGACAGCAATAGCAGGTGAAATAATACTTTCATAACTTTTGCTTTATATAGAGTAGTTTTTGTAAAACGTAGACTTTTCTTTCTGTTTTCCTGTATTTAACTGTGTATCAAAACTGGGCAAGTAAGTATCTCAACCTGATTTAGTTACAGAATCTTAAGGCATCAATTAATTATGTGCCAATTTACCAATAGCTGAATGCTATTATTTCAAATAATTTTAAAATATTAAATGATGTGGTATTTATTTTCTCAGCAACAAAATATTTTTATGTGATATAAATTGCATATTTTCCCTTTTTTTATAAAAATAAAATAGTCTCTTAATTGAAAAAGTGTCAGATTTTATCTCCATGTTTAGTAATAGTATCAACCCCCATTTTGTAGTTGAGAAATAGTTAGCTATATACCCTTAAGCATTGTATTTTACAAATCATGTGCTCTGATTAAGCAGGAAGAGCAATTCATAGTCAATAAAAACCAGTAAGAAATTTTCCTTAGCGTCACTTAAAAACTGAACTGAAGCCAATAGGTGTTTCCTTATAAGTACAGAATGGCCCATTTACACAGCTTCTGCTAATACACAAAGGTTTTCAGTGGGCCAAAGTCTTCTGAGCCTTTGCCAATAGACTTGAAAATTTCCTGTAATCATTACATCTGGGTATTTTGCTAGAATAATGTATGTGAAAAGGATTAGGAAAGTTATTGGGTAAATTGATCTGATAATTGTGACAGCTTTGTTATAATTTATCTTTTTATTACAGTTTATGGGTTCAGCTGATAATGGCTTTGGTTATTTACTTTGTGTGAGTCTTGGAATTTTTTTCCATGAGACACTCTCTGCTCTTACCTACATATCATGTTCCTCTATGGAAACCATTCACTCTGTAGCTTACTGTCTTTTTCTCTAGCTAGAACTCCATAGATAGAACAAATTGACGCCCTGACACAGTGAGAAAATTACATACTTTGCATGATCCATATTTTTATTCACACAGAAGGACATGTTTTGTCCAGATAATTAACACCAGGAAATTCCTGATAGATTTGTTTGCCTGCTGCCCTATGACATTACTCAATACTCTATTCTGCGATATCATCAATCATCTAAGAACCTCAGAAAAAAAGTCAACCCTAAGTTAGCCCAATTTTATTCCCATACTGGAGATTAAAGTGACTTTCCTATATAGTAATACACGTGGTTATGAAACATTTTAACAAAAAATATCACAAAGAAGTAACTATAAGTCACAAGTAGCATTGTAATCAGGAAGTCTGCAAAGCAGGAGATGGGCATGATATGTTGGTATGGATGGGAGTGTGAGAGGTCAGTGTTAAGGATTCTAAAAGTATAAAAAGTGAATGAAGAAAAATTAGTAAGTAGTACAGGGAAGGCTTCCCTATGCCAATTATTAAGCTATTGTCTTAGGGCTCTGCTATGGTCTGAAAGGTTTTTCTCTCCAAAATTCATATGTTGAAACTTAATCCCTAAAGTACTAATATTAAGAGTGAGGCTTTAGAAGGTAAGTCAGTCATGAGGGTCGAGCCCTTGTGAATGGGAATGGTGCCCTTATAAAAGACGCATCAAGAAGCCTGTCTGCCTCTTCTGCCATGAGAAGATATATAGAAGGCACCATCTATAAGCATCAGGCCCTTATCAGACACTTAATTTGCTAGCATCTTGATTTTGGACTTACTAGCCTCCAGAACTATGAGCAATAAATTTCTGTTGTTTATAAATTACCCATTTATAATTTTATATTTTGCTATAGCAGCCCAAATGGAGTAAGACATGTTCCAAATCTACCTTTTTCTTCTCTGCATTCTGATATTGAATCTCAGACTTCAACCTACATTTCTGCTTTGCCAGATGGATCAATGTTAGACTTTATCAACCGAAGGTACTGAAAGAAATTGAGAGCTTGGAAGAGGGAAGACGGACTTGCTCCTTCCTATTTGCTTCCTGTGGTCTTCCTGACTTCCTTACTTCTATCACCCTACCAATACATTTTTTTTTTTTTTTTTTTTTTACCCAAACAAGGACAGTTCCTTCTCATAGAAAATACTAAATCCTGGTTTCACTTTTTCCAAAACTTGCAGAACCAGCTTCATCATGCACTGCTCTTTGGATGCACTAGCTTCAGCTGGCTCATGCTCCTGTTTTCAAAGTCTGGTTCCCAAGCCCCTGGGAGCTCTCATTTAAGCTTCTAAGTTTTAATAATATCTATCTCTTCACCAAGGGTGGTAGCTATTTCTTGCAGTTGCTCCCTCTGCAAAAGCTTATAGTTCTCTTTTTACCTTTTCAATTACTTAAGTAACAATTGCATCCCTCATTAACAATTCTTCATATTAAATTTTCTCTTTTTAAATATATAATGTCATTTCTGTTTTCTAAATGGACCATGGCTGAGAACTTCTGAAAAGATGCAACCAGGTTATGACTTGTTCTTTAGATAATTGTAAATCCATTCTATCAAGACAAAAAGGTGAAAAGAAGGACCCAGGATGCTAGCAGAAGAAAACTAATAGTCACCATAAAAAAACTTAAGCAATATTTTTTGAAATGTGCATTGTATAATGGAGGAAGTCAATAAATGTCAAAGAATTAAAAGACACATGACCTTGAGGGGAGCAATGGCACAGAGGTTGTGGCTTCTATTGCGTCAGAGCTCAACCAATTCTCATCTCTTCTGTGCTCAAATGATATGGAGTATGAGTTTTATAAAGATAAGCAGACACCAGGAGAATAAGGACTTTATGATATACGTAGTATTAATGATGAAACACACGTAGTATTAATGATGAAACATAGTAAACTATTGTTATATATCTCATTATTAATTTTATTTCTATAACTCAGCAAATATTCTTTTTAGAGAGGTGGATAAGACTGGCTTTTCCATTAATATGCTAACATTCCTGGAAATTTGGGGAGACTATAAACAACATGAAGCTTGTCTTCACCGAACTAGTCACCATGAGATCTAATTAAAATATGTGGCTGATTCAGAATCTATAAAACAGAGATTTATGAATAGATCAATTTGCTATTTCCAGTAAAACGTGTAAAATAAAAAGCTTAATGAATGCTATGGTTTGAATATGTTCCCCAAATACCATGTTTAACTAATCCCCAACACAGCAATGTTGGGAGTTGGGGTCTAAGGAGTGGCATTCATGTCATAAGGGCTTTGTCTTCCTAAATGGATTAATGCCAATTATAAAAAGGACTTAAGGCTGCAAGTTCACTTGCATGTCCTCTCTTGCCCTTCCACCTTCCACTATGGAATGAAGCAGCAAGAAGGCCCTCACCAGATGCCAGTTCCCCAGTCCTGGACTTTGTAGCCTCCAGAACTGTGAGCAAATAAATTTCTGTTCATTATAAATTACCCAGCCTCAGGTATTCAGTTATAGCAACAAAAATGGACTAAGGCAATGAAGAAATGAAGCAAGCAAAGAACTGAAAGAAACTGTAGGTGAGTATTTATATAATTACGGAGTGGAATAGGAGTTTTGAGACAAAACAGTAAGGTCAGAGACCATTGACGGGAAACATTATAAATTTAACAACATTAAAACTTAAAACATTTGTACCTCCAAAATGACCACAAATAAAAATTAAAGATCAAACTAAAAATATTAGTCACATAAACCTTACTGTATTTCACAAATCAATATAAATTGATGAATATGCTAATGGGAAAAGATGGTTAATATATAATTCATAAAAAAGAAAAACTAGTCAGTAAACATCTATAATAATAAAATTAAAAAATTTAATAAATAAATGAATTAAATCAGATAAAATGTTTTAATCTATCAAACTGTTGGCACCTTTATACACTGTCAAGGAGCAAGGGGTGGAAGAAGAAATTCTTTCAACAGTTTCATCAAACAACTTGGCAGAGATATATTTTTAAAAACTTTAAAGTATTCATACCTTTTAACTTAGAAAATATTTTTCTACAAATTAATCCAACAGAAATATCAGTAAAGTGGGCAAAAATCTATATACTCTATAAAAAAATGTATCTTTATATTGTTTACAATTCTAAAACAACCTAAATACCTGATACATGACTTTGAATCTGTTTCTAACTAGTATTCTTTTCAAGTTACTTAAACTCTCTAGTAATTGGGTCTTTCATTTTTAAAATAGTTACAATAATTCCTAATCCAGGGAGCTGTTACCAGGGATTAATGAGATAACAATATCAAACTGAGTATAATTCCTCAATTATAATAGAAAAGTGATTTAGTACTACAATTAATCCTAACGACAACTTGTGAAGTTGCCCATTAAAATTTATAGTTTATGGTTGAGAAATTTGGTCTTCAAAAGATTATGTCACTTGTTAATGTCAGAGTAAGAGGGTCCAATTGATCAAAACCTTCATGCTCTTCAAGATTTCTGGTGAGGGTTAAGGTATTATTGCTGGTTTACCTGAACTGGAGTGGGCAGCTGGACACAAACATCCTACTCCTTCCCTGTGTGCCCTGAACACGCCCACTCACAGAAGCTGGAGAACTGCAGGGCTCCCTTGGGGAGTCGACAGATCCTGCATTGGTTAGCACGTGACATGGGGTCAGAGGACAGTACTCCTCCGAAGGCCAGTACACTTGCTGGAGGCCAAAAGATAGGATCATACATGACCCCTAAAATTGACTTATTTTCTACTTGCTCTCCACAGGAAGTGCCCACTACTCACTCCATAGGAAAAAGTAAATGTGGCATGGAAAAAAGGACAAAAGTACTCTACAACCTGTCCCCTATAGGGCAGAAGTGCAGATGATCCCCAATTTATAATGCTTCGACTTACCATGTTTCAGCTATACAATGGTGCAAAGCTATTGTTTTTCACTTTCGTACAGAATTCAGTAAATTATGTGAAATATTCAACAGTTTATTATAAAATAGGCTTTGTGTTAAATGAGTTTCCCCAATTGTAGGCTAATGTAAGTATACTGAGCACATTTAAGGTAGGCTAGGTTGAGCTATGATGTTTGGCGGGTTAGATGAATTAACTGTATTTTTTACTCAATAATACTTTCAACTTATGATGTGTTTATTGGGACAACCTCATCATAAGTCAAGAAGCATCTCTATTGGCAGAGTTTAAAATTGGAATAGGAGAAACAGAAGCAGTAAAACCTTACATTTGGTTAGTGAATAATTTAGTCCATTCAAGTCTTCTGGTTCCAAATTTCAGGACATTTACTAAGTCATAATGCTTGACTTGAAACAAATAAGACCTTGAGCAATCTTACCCATGTAAGTTTGGGTAAGATTGTGTTTTCTTTGATCATTACCTGGCCTTTAAACTTTTAACTAAACTAACTTTAAAGTTTGAAGGCCAGGTAATGATCAAAGAAAACACAATACTAAAAATACATAGTAAGACTCTCTACAAAATACGTAAATTTAAAGTGAAACATTTAATTTCCTAAGGCATAAGCACATTTTAAAAATAATTATATTAATACCTTGAAGTTGACACAAAATCAGCTGACAATTTTAGGTAAAATCTGAAATTTGGCCCATATATATGAAAAGGGGAAGGAGGACCTAACATGTATGCTCCCCAGATGACAATCCACTGTGAATAAACTACTGAATAAGATTATATTTTGGCTGAATATTTTAAATTCTTCTTGCCTTCCCAAATTTGTTAAATTATATACTAAAATGTCTGTGTCCTTCAGTTTTTTCAGTTCCATCTCAGCTTGCAGTACTTTTGTCACTGTTGTTAATCGTTGTTTGTTGACCTTACTGTGGAGTTAAGGAAGAAATGTAAACAAAGAAGCATATAAGCAATAAATATTTTGCAAAATTAAATAATATATTCGTAAGTTTTATTTTTATTATGTAGCACTATGAAATGAATCTACAAGTTACCTCACCCCGATAATATTCTATTTCTTCTCATTAAATTAAACCCTCGTTCTGAACTCTAGTTCTCTTTCTGTTTAAAATGATTAAAGAAATAGAAGAAAAGAGTGTATATTATTTAAAGAAAAATTATCCTGTATTTAAAGTTATATATGCCTTGTTAACAGTTTTGCATGTATACAGGTGTTTACCTTGAGAATGAAATTAGTCCTCTATTATTTTCTTAAAAGAATTAGAATTTAAATACTGGAACACTTTAAAATCAGTTTAAAAAATTATTAAAGATATTTTTCTCTAGTCTCAATAGTCTTCTCTAAAGGAGAAAAAACAACAACAACAAAAAACCACAATCCATTCCTTAAAGTCCTGTGTAATAGTTAACGTGAAATATGTAAGTTGTGGTCAATAATACAAGGAAAGTATTTTTCCTTCAACATTTCCTGAGGACATTAAACAGAGTCAAACACAGAGGTGTACAGTTTCGTAGAAGAATCTACAATGTGAGGACATTATTTAACTACAGTGAAAAAACACTTCTCTTTTCCACACTTTTGAAACAAGGTTACCAGTGTTTAAATAGAAAAAAATACATATATTGAAGATGAATGGAAAGCCTTATCAAGTTAATTTCATGCCATTTTGCCATAAACTCCTCTTAGTCGCCTGGGATTATAATTATGGCATGCTAGTAAAGCACATATTAGAAAATGGTTACACCATTGTACAGTCATTGAGGGCCACATTAAATTTAATAGATGGTAGTTGAAAGATTTGCCAGTGTAAATGCTACTTTTTAAATTGTGAAGGAAGCATGGGTTGGATGGTTATATATAAGATGGTTTTAATCTAACAAAGGAATTAATGCTAGAAATAACTAGTAATTTTGAAAAAGTTACAAGACATCTATACATGCAAAGTTTTCTTTTATTTAATGGCGGATTTGGAAGAGAGTAATTAGAGAATGCCAATATAACAACCAGAAACAGAAATAGTGTAATTACTTTTCACCGTATATACATAGTGAAACACATATCCTCAAGAATAAATGTGTCAGCTGGGTGCAGTGGCTCACGCCTGTAATCCCAGCACTCAGATCATCTGAGGTCAGGAGTTTGAGACCAGCCTGACCAACATGGTGTTACCTCATCTCTACTAAAAATACAGACATTAGCCAGGTATGGTGGCACGCGCCTGTAATCCCAGCCACTCGGAGGCTGAAACAGGAGAGCCGCTTGAACCTAGGAGGTTGCAGTGAGCTGAGATCATGCCACTGTGCTCCAGCCTGGGTTACGGAATGAGACTCTGTCTCAAAAAAAAATAAATAAATAAAAAATAAAAAGTAAATGTATCATTGAAAATGTACCTTATTAATTACAAATTCACTTACATTTTTTCAGTTGACCTTACAATATAAAAATATATTTGTAGAGAGAAATTGGAATAAAAGATTTCAGAATATAACTTATTGTATTGATAAATTCAATTTCATATTCTCTTACAGAACCAAATATTTTATATAAAACTAAGTTGAAATGTATACCCGGTACAGGCAGACTTTTTCTGTCATTTCTTTACTATCATGTAATATAAGTATACTACATGTATACAATATGCTATCTGTATAAGATAATATAGATTTTACCTATTAAGCAAAAATCAAATTTTTTTCAGAATGAAGAACCATTTTTCTTCCAAATCCCATGCTTTTCTTTATATGGGAATAATTACCAACCTTTTCCAAGTGAAGAAGGTTATAGCTTTTAAATGCTATAACTTGAAATTCTGCAAGAGGATGACTTTAAACTGTATAAGATACCCTATTTCTATCCTAGTATATGATAAACCATTTGCTTTAGCATTTCCTAAAATTGCTCTAAAATTAATTCTCTTTATACAGTGAGAAATATTAAGGTCAGACTTTAAAACTTTGTTGTGATTTCTTTGCTTTACGTTTCTAATCAGAGCCTTAGAGAATACATCTTTCTAGAATATTCTCAATGTGGCAGCACTAGTCTCAGGGAGAATGAATGGATGAAGGTTTTATAACTTAAAAGAATGATGTTCACATAATTCAGTTAATTGCCAGACCCAACAAGCAACCAGGTTCTACATACCAGAAGAGACTATTTTCCTCCACAGATATTACTGTCTAATCAGTTCTTGAATGTGAAATAATTGATCTTGGAACTCTCTTCTTTGTCTTTACGAAATGAGGCAAAAAATGAAAACCTTAAGGAAAAAAAGCTTCATTTAGACTGTCTTTTAAAGAATGCTGTAAACCTAGTTTTTCTTTATTCTTGGCAGTAGAATTGATGCCCTATTAGTCAGGAAAGGTCCTCTTGGTGCATCTCCCTACTTAAAAACAAATATTTTAATTCTGCCTTCACTACACTCTAGCTAAGAATTAAAGCCCGAGTGCAGTGGCTCATGTCTGTAATTCCAGCACTTTGGGAGGCCAAGGCGGGCAGATTGCTTGAACTTGGGAGTTCAAGACCAGCCTGGGCAACATGACAAAACCATGCCTCTACAAAAAATACAAAAATTAGCTGGGTATGGTAGCATGTGCCTGTACTTTCATCTACTTGGGAGGCTGAGGTGGGAAGAGGGCTTGAGCCCAGGAGATGGAGGTTGCAGTCAGCTAAGATCACACTGCTGCACTCAAGCCTGGGCAACAGAGCCAGATTGTTACCCAAAAACAAAACAAAATGAAACAAAACAGAAAACTGCAAGAATTAAATATGGTACTACCCATGATTATATACAAAGTAACATAGTAACTATAAGGAATATACAAGACACAATTCTGATAGCTGATTATAGCCTCTCCTCGGTTAGGATCCAGGGGTAACTTTAGACTGTTCTAAACTGGTCTGGTTCTTTGTCTGCTTGTCTTACAACACTCCTGGTACTGTCCAAAATGCTCTTGTTCTAGGTTCATTAATCAGACAATTTAACTTGAATCCTCTGTGTCTGACTGCTGTTGATATTTCTACACTTGTTCAACATCCAACAGTCAAAGATTATGGGAAATGGGTGTTACATTGTTTAATTTTTGAAAAAACATTCCATCCACAATAGGAAAGGAATCTTAAAATACATAAAATATTAGTCTGAAAAAAGAATACAATGATATTCCTTTTGCTACAGTAAATACTATTTACATTCTCCACAGGTCACCCAGAATAGCATCTGAAAGTTTTACAGAAGTGAATTACTTCATGCTTAATAACATTTGATTTACACTATACTTTGTCCCACTACAAATTGACACAAAACATCTTTGTAACTGAAAAATATATTTGCTTTTTATATTTTTTCTGTCACACCTAATCTCTTCCACTCTTTAAGATGATGAAAATATTAATTATCAGTGGATCTTCTGTTCACTGGCCTTTCTCATATTTAAAGATAGTCTTAGGTGCTGGATGTGGAAGTCCTGAACAAATACAGAAGCCTGGATATAACTCTGTATTATGTTAGAGTGGTCTAGACATCAAGAAAATGAGATTCAGAGGACGAGCAGGAGACGGTGTTGGAGGAAAAAACAGTTGGTAATCAGTAGCTGAGGACACTCTTGGGGAAGAATAATTTCAATATGAAATTTATTTGCAGGTTTATTTAAACTATTTACATACGTATTTTGTCTACTTGACATGAAAATGATCAGATTAAAAATCTTTCCTTGCTTGTAACATATCCTCTTTTACTATTCCATACTTCTAACAATTTTTGCTTTGCAGATTTTGAAATTATGTTATTTAGAGCATGAATATTCATTATCTATGTATTTTAACTGTAAGTTGGACATTGCAAATATAAGCAATTATTTTTGCTATTTTAAGCCTTTTTGTCTTGAATTTTTATATCATCTGTTATTAATATTGTTGTTCTTGATTTTTTTTTTGTGCTTTCAATGCCTGGATAATATTTGCAATGTTTATTTTAGCCTTCTTCTTAGTTTAATATTTTATCATGTGTATCATAAGCAGAATGTCATTGAATTATTTTATAATTTATTTCTTTAAACTGAGTCTCTTCTTTTAATAAGACTTTGAACTCAATCATATTTATAATAAAAACTGAAAACTTTGTTTATTTGTAATATTATTGTATATTTTCTTATATTTCTCTTTTTGTTTTTATTTTCATGTATTGAGCATGGTTTCTTAGCTCATGGTTTTTTTCTAAAGACTCAGATGTTCTATATCTTCTTTTTAACTCTATTAATAGTTATCTACACACTTTCTAAAATGTGAACATATACTTTTCGAGCATTATAAATCAAAAAACAATAACTACTCATTCCCTCATTTTAACATAAAGACTTCATTTTATACCCAGTTGCCTCTCTCATACTTTCTTTTTGCTGTTGTTGGAAAAATCCAAAACTTAATTCCATATTTTGCTACTACTTTATAATACGTGCCGTTACTTTTATGAACCATTTGACAGCTGTATTGGTCTATTTTCATACTCCCATGAGAAACACCTGAGTCTGGGTAATTTATAAAGAAAAAGAGGTTTAATAGACTCACAGTACCACATGACTGAGGATGCCTCACAATCATGGTGGAAGATAAAGGAGGAGCAAAGTCACATCTTACATGGTGACAGCAAGAAAGTGTGTATAAGGGAATATCCCTTTATAAAACCATCAGATCTTGTGAGACTTACTATCATGAAAACAGCGTGGGAAAAACCTGCTCCCATGATTCAGTTACCTCCCACCGGGTCCCTTCAACAACACTTGAGGATCATGGGAGCTACAATTCAAGATGAGATTTGGGTGGGGACACAGCAAAACTATATCAACAGCTGCATTATTTAGTAATAGTAGCCACAACTTTTAGACAATAACTTTAAGTTTCACTGATTTTATTGCCCATTTCTTATTATTATACTTCCCCTTCTTCAATCTTGAGTGTTCTGATTTATTTCTCAGTTGGCATAATTTTTCAAGGTTTTTTTTTTTTTTTTTTTTCCCCCAGGATGATTATGGGAGTTGTAATTTTTTTCTCATTCCTCATAGTCCTAAGACTGTCTTTCAATTGCCTTCACACATAAATAATAGCTTGGTCATCCTCTCATGTAATATATTTCCCTCAAAACTTTAGAGATATTTTTTCCAAGGAACTGTGCTGCAGTTTGATACTAATTAATTTTTTGTTATAAGACAATATTTTTATTGCTTGGGTTATGTAGATTTTTTTACACCTTTTATCATTTCAGGCTGCCCATACACATTTGTTTCCTGCACATCTTCAGCTCTATTGTTGCTCTTTGCCCACATTATTCCACATATCAGAAATTCTTCCCGTTGAATCATAACTAAGTAGTTTGCAAAACATACATCACTTTCTTCAACAAGTCTTCTCCTATTGCTTTAACATATTTAAAGTTTGAGTTTGAATCCTAGCTCTGCTGATTTTCTTCTGTGTGACTCTGGGCACATTGCTTAACCTCTCTATACTTCAGTGTCCTCATATGTAAAATGGTATAATGCATACATTATGGGACTCCTTTAAAGAATAAATAACATAATGGAAGCAATTTTATATTTAATAATATAAAGTGAACACAATGGCTATCTTCGTGAAAGGGGCCGTTGTCTGGTCCTTGTTATCGCTAAAGTTACCTACTATGATAACAATGTCTAAGTATTAAATAGATAGAGAATTAAGCAATTGAAACAGTCTTGTTCGTTTAATGAAATTTAACCTATTCATTTTATCAAACTAATATTAATGTGAGATTTTGGTTAGATTTAAGTAATAGCTAAAATGCTTATTGCTATGTGATATATTGGCATTTTATTTTTTCAAATAGGATTATAACCACATGCCTACTAATATACAATGACAACATTTGAACTGATGTGAACACATATGCAGTGATGTAAACAAAATGATACTGCAGCATAAAGGGAAGGTGATAATTGCAAAGATGCCTTATTTTCCTGTTTGTATATCATTAGCAGAGAGGAATGCTTTGTGTTTCTACAATAAGGCACAACATGTCTACATTACTTTGTTTTCCTGGCAAAATTCCACCAGACAAATCTGTTTGCTATTCCAAAATGATATGAATATCTTCCCAGAATTGATTTCAGAGAACAGAATTGAGCATATTCTCAGGTTTTACAGGATAATTTTCTCCAGTTTTTCATGACCAGATTTAAAGGATACTGTTATAAAAGTCTGCAGGAAAAAATTCTTCCCTGAGAAATCTCAGTTTAAAATTACCTCATCCAAAAGAAATCCCACTGCCATATGTTTGCTTGGCCTAGATTTCATTCAACAAGGTTTCCTCCTCATACATTCTTCAGGGAGAAACAAAATTAAGAGCAGTGTGGTTGCCAGCCATCAAATGCCTATGGCCTGTGTCAGTTTTTAATCAGATCCTGTAGTAACATTTAACAGGTTCTTGCTTTATAGCTTTAAAATCACAGAGAGAGCAATGTGATTAGAATTTTTCAATGCTAAGAATTCTTAGTTCCTGCTTTTCTTTCTGTAAAAATATTGTCTTCTTTGTTTTCTTATGGAAATTCAAAGCTCCCTTCATGTTCACAATCTAAGTTTGTTTATTTAAAATGTATGTGCTGTCTTCCTTCTTGTTTTAATGTCACCCTTGATGATTTGTTTACTTCCAATACCTTTATATGGGTTAGTTATTGTTGTGAAAATTGAAGCCATTTAATAACATAATATATGTGACGCCATTATTCTTGACCCATAGTGTACCTTAAATGTTGAATGAACATTAAAAAGAGTGGGCAAGGAGAGAATGTAAAACTGAAGTAGCAGGTAAATGAATTGATGCAGAGTTACCATCTCTACCTGAAACTAAAATGATAGTGCAGAAATTTTAAGGATAAAGATTTAAAAGTTGAGTTGCTACAGTTAAAATAATATAATTGTTAAAAGTATAATTGCCATAAAATATTTGTTGAAAAACCTTAAAAACTTGTACACTGTCAGTGTTAAAGTTTATATTTATGGAATCCTGTTACTATTATTGCTGGATTGAAGTTTACAAATAATAAATCATATTCCAGGCCATAAATGTGGTGAAATTTTCACCACAGAATCATCAAGCAGAAAATTTTGGTTGACAATGACGATCTACCATCTCTACACGATGTCTGTTCAACTGTTAAGAGTCAGGATTCATCTGGCATTAGATTTCCCTTTTATTATCCATAAGGCCATCAGCAGCTTTCTGGGAATGTTGTTTTACATGCTCATAAAGACTTTCATCCTTTTCAAAAATGTTCTACATCATGCCTCACCAGGATAATTTGCTCTTATAAAATTGAAATGTTGGTAATTAGAAGTTGCCATATATTGATACTCTGGACTATGCCATAAACATTCTGAAGTTGCAGAAATAACTCTCATGTATAGTTTGTGGAGTGCTTTAAAGAAGTGTCCTGCATTTTTTGTCAAAGCCTCCTGAATCCTTTGGTGTACAGGGTACTTAATCTAATGGAGCCAGGTTCTATGCACACTACTCAATGCTCAGGTTTAAACACAGAGTAAAATAATCTAGTATTTTGTTAACTAGGAGAACACAAAGTATGATATATGTTTTTATTTTTAAAGAATCCAGGGATCAAAATTTTCATTTTGATTGCATTAATAATTATTGCTCAAAACAACTTAAAAGACAAATGCAGAGGCATAATTTATTTATCCATTCATATACTATATTCATGCCAAAATATTCAAAAATGTACCCAAAGATTCTCTCTTTGTCCTCTATTCTAAAAATTCTTAGTTAAAAATCATCTTTCCTGCTCTTTAATAAGGATTGAACACAGAGAAGCAGAGAAGCCAGTTGTTGCCTGCTATTCTCAATGGAATTCTTTTTAATTGCATTTTGAAATTAACTACTAATGAAAGGTGAAAATGTCTGCAGAGCCCTGGAGACACACAAAAAAATAAAAATTGGAGGGCAACACCTAAAAGAATACAAACAGTATTTTAAAAATAAGTGCACTCCAGTGGATTATATAATATTAATAAAATATTACATAGTACAATATGAAACAAGTGGTTTATGACAAAATTGAGTGATACTCTATAGAATTTAGACCACTGCAGAAAAGAGAATGTATTTTTTACAAAGGGTTTTTTTTTCTTATACTTTCATTTATAAAACAACAAAAAGATAACATTGCAAACCCTGCTTAATGATTGAAGATGACCTCAGGTAGCTGTTGAGCTTGCTGTGAGCTCTAGGATAACAGACAATGCTGGGGAAGAGCCCTGTGAAAGAGTTATAGAGAAGAGAACACAGTAAGATGTGTGAAAGTGGTTAAATGACAAGACTATCTGCAGCAGACTGCAACTCTCAAATATCAAGTATTGAAAAATTAGATGATCTCCAAGGGACACTGCAGAAGATGTATCCAACAGCTTTAAGTTCAAATAAATTATTTAATAAGTGAATGATGAGAACCGCCATTTAGACTAATAAGCCTTGTCTTATCTACTCTAAAATGTTATTTTACATTTAAAAATTCCTTTTTCTGTTATTTTATTAATTATACTTTGTTCTTGGTTCAGTGTGTTTAACAAAAATCTTTGAGTTGTAATTTAGTGGGAAAAGAAACACAGATAATATAAAATAATTATTACATGCAGATTTGTTTTTCACCATTATTTCTGAAAAAATAAAGTGTAGATGGCCATGAGCAAAAGTTGCATTTTAAGAATAATTATTTTGCATGTTAAAACCATTTGAAATCTGTTCTAAGCAATTTTGAAGTATACATTATTATTAGCTATAGTCACCGTGCTGTGTCATAGATCTCAGAAAACATATTTCTTTTGTCCAGCTGAAACTTTGTACCCTTAGAAAAATATTTTTATAGCACCCATTGCAAAATAAAAGCAGTACTTGTTTATGAATTCTGTATAGAAAAATAGGGCTAGTTTTTTCTAGCTGTGTGACTCTGTGCAACTCAGGAAATCCAATTAATATCCATTTCTTATCAGTAAAATAGGGGTGGTCATATTTATTTTACCTGTTTTCATGAAGATTAAGGGTGACAGCCTGTGTAAGTGCTCCACACATATTAAGTTTGATAAGATTATGTCTCTTTGCCTGTCAACTCTGGGCAAGGTACTGTTGCATTGCCCCTAAAGAGTCTTTATTGACTCCGGGGTTTATATGAAGAGTTTTATTATTATTATTATCATACTTTGAGTTCTAGGGTACATGTGCACAACATGCAGCCTTTGTTACACAGGTATGTGTGTGTGTATATATATATATATATGCCATGTTGGTGTGCTGCACCCATCAACTCATCACTTACATTAGGTATTTTCTCCTAATGCTATCCTTCCCCCAGCCGCTCACCCCACGACAGGCCCCAGTGTGTGATGTTCCCTGCCCTGCGTCCATGTGTTCTCGTTGATCCACTCCCACGTATGAGTAAGAACATGCAGTGTTTGGATTTCTGTTATATGAAGAGTTTTTAAATGAGCAATTATAAAAAGAGGAGGGGAATTAATAAACTCTAAATGAGCGATATCAGTGCTATGAAACACATATTCTTATTGAATATGGTTTAAAGTAATTTAAGATGAATTATTCTAAACTATATGACTTTGTTGAGTTGAAAGAACATAGAATCTGAGATTTTAAGGTTCTAAAAATTGGTCATTAATGTAAGTTTGAACTATAGTAATATTAATAACCATCTAATGGTTTGGTCATTTCCTCAGAAGTATTAAACATTTTTAATCTAATTCACATTCATAAATCATCTGCTTCTATGAGTTTCTTTATGAAAACTGTGATTTTCCAAATTTATTGTAGGTGAGATTGGACAAGGGGCATAATGATTGAAGAAACAAAGAAACTAACGGAGTGAGTTTAGAATCTAAATATTTCTCTTGCTTGCTTTCTTTTCATGTGTTCCCTCTTTTTTTGACCAGACACACTGATATTATTAATAATTCCTCCAAATCATAAAAGAGTAGAACCAAATAACACATAGCATTTTCATCTTAACCAGATGAAATATCAGAATATTGATTACAATCAACTTTCTGACATACATATGTGAGTGGTGAGGGAAAGTATCAGTATTATCCTTATATATCTCAGTTTCCTTTACGTAAGACAAATGTCATGCCTAGCATATTCATTCATTCATTCATTCAACACTCAGTAAATGTTATTGGCTATCAACTATAAGCAAGGAACTCTTCTAGGCACCAGATGAACAACTGTGAGCAAAAGGGAGTCCCTGTTGTAGTGGAAATTACATTCTAGGGAAAAGAAATAGAGAAAAAAGGGAAAAAATACAGACACATATATTGTATTACATATATATGTGTATATATGTGATATACACACATATAAACACACATATGTATCTGTGTGTGTGTGTGGTAGGAGAAAATTAAAAGGGAGAGAAAATACAAAGACACAAAGAGTGTTTGTGGTGTGAGGGTTAAGGGAGACCTCTCTGACAGGTGACACTCGAGAAGGAACCTGAATAAAATGAGTAAGTTACATGGGTATCTGAAAGCAGAACATTCCAGGGAAAGGGAATAGTAAGGACCTGGGCAGAAATGTGGTTGGTATGTTCCCAGAAGGCAGTGTCGTTTGAGCAGTGTGAGGGAGAAAGTATTTGTTGCTAGGGCTGCCGTAACAATGTACCACAAACTGGGTGGCTTAAACAACAGAAATTTGCTTTCTCACAATTCCTTAGGCTACAATCTCGAGATCAATGTGTCAGCAGTGTTGGTTTCTTCAGAGGCCTCTCTCCTGGGCTTGAAGGTACACATTTTCCTATGGTGCTTCCTCTGTGTGTGTCTGGGTACGAATCTCCTATTCTTATAAAAACATCAGTGAGATTGAATTAGGGCCCAGCCTCACAACTGTCTTTAATTTCATTACACTCTCCAAATATACAGTCATATTCTGAGGTACCAGGAGTTAGGACTTTGACATGTGAATTTTGACAGGCACAATTCAACCCATAACAGAGGGAGAGATGGTGAAAAAGAACAGTTGCTTATTTAATTTGTGGTTCTTGTTTTATGTGTGTGTGTTGGTTTTGCCCTTTGTTTTTGTTTTTAAGTGATTAGGGTAAGCCAAAAAAGACAACGGAAGGAGAAGTGGGACGGCGAGTTTCGGGGAGTGAGTTTGGGGGAGTATTGTTGCATGGAGTTTTGATATAAAGAGGAGCAGCAAAATGGAGCAGTAACCTGAGAAAGCATGTGGCAAAAGGGAGGGCCCTTTTTAAGCTGAGAGATTGCATAGCGAGTTTCTGTTCCCACGGAGAAAAGCGGTAGTTGTAGGGAAAAGGTCTTTTTTAACACAAAATAGAGATGGTATTTATGCATTCATGAAGAGGTTCTATTTAAACAGGAACATGGTCAAGCAACTCCACTGTACCTTCATTCTTGGGCTTCTCCATCTGTTTAAAGGCATCTCTATTTCCTACTCCCACATTTTTTTAAAAAGCAAGAGAGAATGGGAGGGTGGTTAAATGCTTAAGGCTTATGAATTGGAACTTTTTAAAAATAGTTATCCCAATAATTCTTAGAAAAAGAGCTATCTTTGGAAACTACCTGTTGGCGGGAGTAGAGCAGGAAATTTGAAGATCAGTTAGAATGGAGGATTTAGAGAAAAGGAGCAATTTGCTGTGTCAAAGCTAAAGGAAAGGGCTTTGGAAAGAAAGAGAAGAGCAGAAACGGGCTGCACTGAGAGAAGTGGGGGAGGGTAAAGGACCTTCAGTGGCAAGAGAGCCAGAAAGCAACTTTTGAAGAAAAAAAAATGTGTAATACAAGTTTTTAAGTGGTTTAATTACTTCCTGTGGCCAAAATAGATTAATAGGAACCAGATTTACCCTCCTCCTGCCAGCAACAACTAAAAAACTGGACAACTTTTTTTTTTTTTTTTTTTT
>NW_012106408.1:1622215-1626047 GCF_000951045.1 Mandrillus leucophaeus
GGTATTCTTTACAGCAGTGTAAAAACAGTCTAATACACT
The DNA here is from genome assembly GCF_000951045.1 of Mandrillus leucophaeus. Taxonomy (NCBI): domain Eukaryota; kingdom Metazoa; phylum Chordata; class Mammalia; order Primates; family Cercopithecidae; genus Mandrillus; species Mandrillus leucophaeus. The sequence goes on from NW_012106408.1 coordinate 1,622,255, forward strand.
CAGATATTAAAACAGAGTGTGGCCCCCAGCTGATCAATGGGTTATTTGAAATAGATTTCAGTTATTTTCTGTTTTTCTTTTCAATAAGAAATTGTGTCATATTTTGTCATAGTTCCTGGAGTTCCACTTGCCAGACCGCCACATGATTGCTGAATAACATCTACATGCAATGTGGGTTACAATACAGGAGAGAGACTCTGAGCTTAGGGAACTCAAATCTTTTATTATGAGCAATAAGTATGCCGGCCCTTTGCTCCAAAGGGAGATAATCTTTCTATCTCCCAAGGCTATTCCTATACAAACATCCTTGTAAAGGTAATTCAGAATAGCCAGTCACTGTGTGCTCACAAGATGCCAAAAAACATGAGGCAACCTTATTGTGTCCCAACAAAATTCACTCCTCACTTTTACATCATCTTGACTTCTGGTGAATTTTTTCATGAGTACACCATTTCACGATTCCATCAGCCACTTTGATTAACTTGACTCACAGAGCCTCAAACTAAATCCATTCAATTTGTCCCATGCAACATTTAATTAACATTACTATCACAGGATGAGAGCAACTAGCAGTACTGACCTCAACCAGGCCCCTAGAGTTCTGGACTCAAATAGCTTCATAGATGCCACAAACGCTTCAGGTCTACCTTAGAAAGTGTTTTACACTGCTAGGGCTGCCATAACAAAGTAACCACATACTAGGTGGCTTCAACAACAGAAATATATTTTTCTCACAGTTCTGGAGGCTGAAAGTTGAACACCAAAGTGTCAGCAGGTTTCGTTTCTTCTGAGGCCTCACTCTTTTTCTCCCAGATGGCTGTTTTCTTACTGTATTTTCACAGAGTCTTTCCTCTATGCTCATGCAGCCTTTGTGTTTCTTCGTCTTCTTATAAGGACACCAGTCATATAGGATCAGGGCCACACCCTAATAGCATCACTTTAACTTAAGTTCAAGATCAAAATGTCAAAAAGGTTAGTTTCTTCTGAGAACCTTTCTCCTTAGCTTATAGATGGCTGTCTTCACATGGTCTTTCTTCTGTGTATGTTTGTGTCCTAATCTCCTTGATTTATAAAGACCACAGTCATACTGCATTAAGGTGCACCATACTGATCTTATTTAACTTAATCGCCTCTTTAAAGACCTCATCTCCAAATACAGGTACATTCTGAGGTACTAGGTGTTAGGACTTCAACACATGGATTTTAGGGAAACATAATTTATCCCAAAATAGAAAGCAAGCTGGCTTTCTCTTTAACTTTCTGTATTGACCTTTCCACTTGCTGATTGTAGACTCCACAATGGCATGTAAGGATAGTTCTATCATCTATAGCAATCCTGGACAGTGAGAGGAGGCTAAACTGTATGCCTTCCAGGGCTTTAGCTAATGTTAGGGAAAACTTTCTCACAATGCTTTCCTATATGAATGATGTGTATCACAGGGATAACTGCCAACAGGGGCCATGTAATTAATGACTCAGTGATTCATCCAGGAAGCTCCCCAGAGCAAGCAACAGTAGCTTCATATTGGAAAGAACTCCACATCATCTGAGAACTACATGATCTACTGATAGTATTCCTTAAACTCCAGACAGTCTCAGATGTCTGCCTCAGAGGAACAAGTAGCTGTGTTTTCAAGAGAGAAGCAAATAAATGCCCAGAATCCACACAAAATGTTCAGTCCCAGAGACACATGTGGTGACCCTAGAAAGAAAAGGTTGTTTGCAATAATTGAGCCCTCAGTTGGGGTAGCACATGTTAATAGTGCTTCCAAATTGTTCTCATATCCACATAATGGATCTTAGGGTTCCCAGTTCAGTTCAAAAACTGAGTTGAGTCCTTTGGTTTTGGAGACACTAAGTGAGGGAAGTAAGTCCTTGGTGTCTTGCCTTATACCACAGCTGGGTGGGATTTGTGTGCTCCATAGAACGAGCAGCAGCTCCAGGAGTGGAGTTGATACAGACATCTGGAGGTGGTGACAGATGTTTTGCATGGAAGATGCAGGAGCTCAGACCATCCTCTGTTATTTCCAATAAATTTCTTAGTAATATTAAGGGGAATGATTGTCAAATTGTAGTCAAAGCTATGTAGCAGGGGACAGAAGATTCACCAATATGCTAAATTTAATTGCAACAGTTTGGAAAAGCCACCCAAGTTATTTCTCATTCATGAGAAAGGCTATAGGGAAGATTCTGAAAGAAAAAAAGATCATTAATATCCTTCCCTTTCCAGTATTTTCTGTGGTCTGAGTAATTTCTTTCCCATGCCAAAGTCATTGTTTTCCCTTCACTGCCACAAAATTGATGTGTCTCATTCCAGTCGCTATAACTTTACCTTTTTAAAAAAAAAACATTTTTTAATCACACCTAGGCCTTTCATCTATGAGAGTCTGGTACACGAAAGGCAACAGCATTTTTTAAAATTTTATTTTCTTAATCAGTTGTATTCATACAAAAGTTTACAGTTTTAAGTTTAGTACAAGTCACTGATAAAATACAGACTGGATTGTTTTCAGTATTATGCTTTGGGTATATATTGTCACAATTCTTTTTCTTATTTTTAATTTAATTTTAGATTTAGGAGGTACATATGCAGATTTGTTATATGAGTATATTGCATGATGCTGAGGTTTTGGCTTCTAGTAATCCCATCAGCCAAGTAGTGAACAAAGTACCTGATAGGTAGTTTTTCAACTCTTATTTCCTTCTCCCCTTTCCCCATTTTAGAATACCCAGTGTTCATTGTTTCTATCTTTGTCTCCATGAGAACCCAATGTTTAGCTTCCATTTATAAGTGAGAACATATGGTATTTGATTTTCTGTTTTTGCAGTAACTCACCTAGGATAATGACCTCCAGTTGCATCCATGTTACTACAGAGGACAAGATTTCATTCATTATTATGGCTGCATAGTATTCCATGGTGCATATGTACCATATTTTCTTTATCCAATCAACTGTTGAAGGACACCTGGGTTAATTCTATGTCTTTGTTGTTATAAATAGTGGTGTCATAAACATACAAGTGCAGATGTCTTTTTGGTAGGATGACTTATTTTCCCTTCAGTATATATCCAGTAATGGGATTGTTGGGTTGAATGGTAGTTCAATACAGTAATAGGGCTATTGAGCTGAATGATAAATCTCCAAACTCCTTTTCACAGACGCCAAAATAACTTGCATTCCCACCAACTGTGTATAAGCATTCCCTTTTCTCCACAACCTTGCCATCAGTTATTTTTTTACTTTTTAATAACAGCCATTTTAACTATTGTGATATGGTATCTTATTATGGTTTTGATTTGTACTCTGATGATTAATGATGTTGAGCATTTTTTCTTTTATTTATTGCCTACTTGTATATCTTCTTTTGAGAAGTGTCTGTTTATGTCCTTTGCCGACTTTTTAGAGGGGTTATTTGTCTTTTCTTGCTGATTTTTTTTTCAGTTCCCCATATATTCTGTATATTAATCATTTGTTGGATGCATATTTTGCAAATATTTTCTCCCATACTGTAGGTGGTCTGTTTATTCCATTGATAGTTTATTTCGCTATGCAGAAGCTCTTTAGTTAAATTAGGTCCTGTCAATTTTTTTATTTGTTGCATTTGCTTTTGAGGTCTTAGTTATAAATTCTTTGCCTAGTTCAATGTCTAAAAGAGTATTTCCTAGGTTTTCTTCTAGGAATTTGTAGGTTGAGGTCTTACATTTAAGTCTTTAATTCATCTTGAGCTAATTGTTGTATATATAATGAGAGGTAAGGGTCTGGTTTTATTCTCTGCATATGGTTAGTCAGAT
>NW_012106408.1:1626442-1631290 GCF_000951045.1 Mandrillus leucophaeus
AAAAAAAAAAAAAAAATGCAGTGCAGGACAGTGATTCCTAAAAAAGAAGTAATTGAATCATTCCTGTAATTACCCTAGCTATTACCTCCAGAGAGTGTGGCAGCCTAGTTAGGGGGCATCTTGGTAGATCCCAAAGGTAACCCTAGGAGGAAGAGACAAAGTTGGAAGACCAGCAAATCCAAGCCACCATTTATAAGGTAGTGGACAGAAGAAGAGAGAGCTGCACGGAGAGAGATCTCCAATGACTCTCTGATGAGCATATTTGTATAAGAAAACCACCCGAGGCCAGGCAAAGAAACACTAAAAGAAACAATTCCTAGACCTCAAACAGGTCCGGGAATGATTATATTATCCCATTCTCACTGCAAATTCTCCTTGATTTACAATAAGGTTATATCTGATAAACCAATTGCAAGCCAGAAAATATTTTGATTAGAAATGCACTTAATATACCTAACCGATCAAACATTATAGCTTAGTCTAGCCTACCTTACATGTGCTGAAAACACTTACATTGGCTTACAGTTGAGCAAATCATCTCACACAGAACCTATTTTATAGCGAAGTTTTGAATATTTTATGTAATTTGTGGAGTACTGTACATTACATTGGAGTTGTGCCAGTTTCACGCCATCGTAAAGCTGAACTATAGTAAGTCAGGGACTGCCCGTAGTCAGACTGGAAAAAACTTGTAATTCACAGGGTGTCAGGTAGATCATCTACTTGGTGCAGTAAAATTAGCTTTAGACTAAAGGTTGCTCCGTGTCCCACCTGAAAGAAAAAGAAAAGGAAGAGGAGAAGGAGGAGGAGGAAAACAAGCCTCAAAAAGATTAAATTTTTTCTGTGACTTAGCTACATCCCAGATCAAAGCTCAAAACATCCAACAAGGTAAAATTCTCAAGTGTCTGCTATCCAACTGAAAATTACCAGCTATGCAAAGAATCAGTAAAATACAACACTTAATGAGGAAAAAAAAATCTGTCAATAAACGCACACTCAAAAATAACAGAGATGATACATAGATGATAGATTAGGATATTAAAACAGTTATTGAAGCTTTTCCATAGAGAAAAAGTAAAGCTAGAGTATGTTGAGTAGATATATGAGAAGATATTTTTCTAAAAATACAAAAATCAAACTTACAAAGAAAGAAAGATAATATCTAAAAGAAAAAATACACTGCATTGGGTGAACTGCAGATCAGACACCACAGAAAAAATAATTAGTGAATTTTTAAAAATAGCAATATGAACTATCCAAAATGAAAAACAGAGAGAAAAAAGGACTGAAGAAAAAAATGCAAAGAGCCAGTAAACTGCAGGATAACATCAAGTAGGCTAATTTACATGTAATTTAAGTCCCCAAAAGAAGGCAGGGAGGGTGGAGATAGAACAGAAAATATATATATGAAGAGGTAATGGCCTAAAATTTTTGAAATTAAATAAAAGCAATAAATCCATAGATCTTGAGAAGCCGAATACATCTCAAATACAAAATTTAAAAAAACTACCCCAAGGCATGTCAAAATCAAATTGCTTATAAACATCTAAAACGAAATCTTAAAGAGCAGCCAGAGGGAAAAATATATATATAAGATTTACAGAGGAACAAATAACCAAAGATTTCATGTCAGAACAAGACAAGCCAGAAAACAGTAGAGCAATTTCTTTAAAGCCCTGAAAGTTTTTCTTTTTTTAAGGTAACTAGAATTCTCTACTTAGTGAAAATAATTTTCAAAAATTATGAAATAAAGACTTTCGCAGATATACAAAAGCTTAACAGTAGACCTTCACTGCAACATTTTACACATACATGTATGAGGGCTTCATGCAAAAGTAGGATGATAACAGATAAAAATCTGGATGTACAGAGAGGAATACAGACCACTAGAAATGGTAAAAATGTGGGCAAATATAAAATACTTTCATTTCTTTTTAGTCTTTTCTAAAAAGATAATCAAATACTCAAAGCAAAAATAACAACAATGTATTTAGGGGTTCTTAACCACATGTAGATATAACATACACAGTATTATAAAAATGGCTACAAAGTCAAGTGTGATCTTCTGGACTCTGGGTGACCTCGTTCATTCTGAGTCTGCTGTGCTCTTCTATATGTCATATTTATCCCATCCTTTAGTCAAAAAATTACAAAGGAAAAAGCATTTCTTTATATAGATTATTTTTTATATATTTGACTTCATTGAATACCTAGGGACCGGTGAGTAGGTTTTTCAATGTGTGGTCCAACAAGGTAGTCATAAATCCAAAATTATGTGTGTTCCTTTTCCTTACACAGTTTTATTGCGGTATTAACTGACATTAAAAAACTGCATGTAGGTAAAGTATACATATTTTTTGAGCTTGGGAAACTTGTTTATTCCTGAAAAACTGCTTCATAATCAAAATAAAGTACACATTCAGAGAATGAATCTAGTTATGCAGGAGTCACAAGGCATCCATGTCAATTGACCTAGAAATATGCAGAAAGGGAAGGTAGAATTAAGGATATTTATAACAAATTTTCTCAGTGATATGGTTTGGCTTTGTGTCCCCACCCAAATCTCATCTTGAATTGTAATCTCCATGTGTTGAGGGAGGGACCTGGTAGGAGGTCATTAGATCATAGGGGCGGTTCCCTCATGCTGTTCTCATGACAGTGAGTGAGTTTTCACGAGATCTAATGGCTTTATAAGGGACTCTTCCCCCTACATGCTCTCCCTCTCTCCTGCTGTTTTGTGAAGAAGGTGCCTTGCTTCCCCTTTCGCCATGATTGTAAGTTTCCTAAGGCCTCCCCAGCCAAGCAGAACTGTGAGTGAATTATAAACCCCTTTTTATTTTATAAATTACCCAGTCTCAGGTATTCTTTACAGCAGTGTAAAAACAGTCTAATACACTCAGATATTAAAACAGAGTGTGGCCCCCAGCTGATCAATGGGTTATTTGAAATAGATTTCAGTTATTTTCTGTTTTTCTTTTCAATAAGAAATTGTGTCATATTTTGTCATAGTTCCTGGAGTTCCACTTGCCAGACCGCCACATGATTGCTGAATAACATCTACATGCAATGTGGGTTACAATACAGGAGAGAGACTCTGAGCTTAGGGAACTCAAATCTTTTATTATGAGCAATAAGTATGCCGGCCCTTTGCTCCAAAGGGAGATAATCTTTCTATCTCCCAAGGCTATTCCTATACAAACATCCTTGTAAAGGTAATTCAGAATAGCCAGTCACTGTGTGCTCACAAGATGCCAAAAAACATGAGGCAACCTTATTGTGTCCCAACAAAATTCACTCCTCACTTTTACATCATCTTGACTTCTGGTGAATTTTTTCATGAGTACACCATTTCACGATTCCATCAGCCACTTTGATTAACTTGACTCACAGAGCCTCAAACTAAATCCATTCAATTTGTCCCATGCAACATTTAATTAACATTACTATCACAGGATGAGAGCAACTAGCAGTACTGACCTCAACCAGGCCCCTAGAGTTCTGGACTCAAATAGCTTCATAGATGCCACAAACGCTTCAGGTCTACCTTAGAAAGTGTTTTACACTGCTAGGGCTGCCATAACAAAGTAACCACATACTAGGTGGCTTCAACAACAGAAATATATTTTTCTCACAGTTCTGGAGGCTGAAAGTTGAACACCAAAGTGTCAGCAGGTTTCGTTTCTTCTGAGGCCTCACTCTTTTTCTCCCAGATGGCTGTTTTCTTACTGTATTTTCACAGAGTCTTTCCTCTATGCTCATGCAGCCTTTGTGTTTCTTCGTCTTCTTATAAGGACACCAGTCATATAGGATCAGGGCCACACCCTAATAGCATCACTTTAACTTAAGTTCAAGATCAAAATGTCAAAAAGGTTAGTTTCTTCTGAGAACCTTTCTCCTTAGCTTATAGATGGCTGTCTTCACATGGTCTTTCTTCTGTGTATGTTTGTGTCCTAATCTCCTTGATTTATAAAGACCACAGTCATACTGCATTAAGGTGCACCATACTGATCTTATTTAACTTAATCGCCTCTTTAAAGACCTCATCTCCAAATACAGGTACATTCTGAGGTACTAGGTGTTAGGACTTCAACACATGGATTTTAGGGAAACATAATTTATCCCAAAATAGAAAGCAAGCTGGCTTTCTCTTTAACTTTCTGTATTGACCTTTCCACTTGCTGATTGTAGACTCCACAATGGCATGTAAGGATAGTTCTATCATCTATAGCAATCCTGGACAGTGAGAGGAGGCTAAACTGTATGCCTTCCAGGGCTTTAGCTAATGTTAGGGAAAACTTTCTCACAATGCTTTCCTATATGAATGATGTGTATCACAGGGATAACTGCCAACAGGGGCCATGTAATTAATGACTCAGTGATTCATCCAGGAAGCTCCCCAGAGCAAGCAACAGTAGCTTCATATTGGAAAGAACTCCACATCATCTGAGAACTACATGATCTACTGATAGTATTCCTTAAACTCCAGACAGTCTCAGATGTCTGCCTCAGAGGAACAAGTAGCTGTGTTTTCAAGAGAGAAGCAAATAAATGCCCAGAATCCACACAAAATGTTCAGTCCCAGAGACACATGTGGTGACCCTAGAAAGAAAAGGTTGTTTGCAATAATTGAGCCCTCAGTTGGGGTAGCACATGTTAATAGTGCTTCCAAATTGTTCTCATATCCACATAATGGATCTTAGGGTTCCCAGTTCAGTTCAAAAACTGAGTTGAGTCCTTTGGTTTTGGAGACACTAAGTGAGGGAAGTAAGTCCTTGGTGTCTTGCCTTATACCACAGCTGGGTGGGATTTGTGTGCTCCATAGAACGAGCAGCAGCTCCAGGAGTGGAG
>NW_012106408.1:1633895-1637506 GCF_000951045.1 Mandrillus leucophaeus
GCATTGAATCTGTAGCTTGCTTTGAGCAGTTTGGACATTTTAACAATATTGAATCATCCAATCCATAAGCATAGAATGCTTTTCCATTTGTTTGTATAATCTATAATATATTCACCAGTATGTTCTACTCCTCATTGTAGAAGTCTTTCACCTCCTGGGTTAAATGTAATCCTAGGTATTTTATTTTTGTTTGTGGCTGTTATAAGTGGGTTTGTGCTCTTGATTTGGTTCTCAGCTTGAACATTATTGTTGTATAGAGATGCCACTGATTTTCATCCATTGAGTTTGTATCCTGAGACATTGCTGAATTCATTTATCAGAGCTGGGAGTCTTTTAGCAGAATCTTTAGAGTTTTATGGATAAAGAATCATACTGTCAGCGAGAGAGATAATTTGATTTCCTCTTTTTGTATGTAGATGCCTTTTATTTGTATTGCCTGCCTGATTGTTTTGGCTTAGCTCTTCGGTACTAAGTTCAATAGCATTATGTAATGAGAGTGGAAAATCTTGTCTTGTTCTAGTACTTATGGAGAATGCTGCCAGGTTTTGTCCATTCAGTGTGATGTTGGCTGTGGGTTTTTCATAGACGGTTCTTATTATTTTTAGATTTCTTTCTTCAATGCCTAGTTTGTTGAAAGTTTTTATTATGAAAGGATTTTGGCTTTGTCAAATGCTTTTTTGCATCTATTGAATGATTACATGGTTTTAGTTTTTAATTTGATTTATATGGTGAATCGCATTTACTGATTTGCCTATGTTGAACTCTAGTCTTTACCCAAAGGCTTTACCCAAAGTAAAGACTATTAGATTCTGCATCCCAGAAATAAAGCTGGCTTGTGATGATTTAAGTTTTTGATGTGTTGCTAGATTAAGTTTGCTAGTATTTTGTTGAGGATATTTGCATCTGTGTTCATCAGGGGATTGGCCTATAGTTTTCCTTTTTGTTGTGTCTCTGCCAGATTTTGGTATCAGGATGATACTGGTTTCACAGAATGAGTTTGGGAGAAGTTCCTTCCCCTTTATCCTAGTTTCAGTAGGACTGGTTACAGTTCTCCCTTGTATATCTGGTAGAATTTGGCCATTAATCCACATGGTCCAGGGCTATTTTGGTAGGTAGGTTATTTATTACCAATTCAACTTCATTAATAGTTATTTGTCTGTTCAGAATTTAATTTTCTTCTTGGTTTTATCTTACAAAGTGGTATGTTTCCAGGAATTTATCCATTTCCTCTAGAATTTCTAGTTTGTGTGCGTAAACATGTTCATAATAGTCTCTGAGGATCTTTTGTATTTCTATGTGATTGGTTGTGATATCACATTTGTCATTTCTGATTGTGCTGATTTGAATCTCCTATCTTTTTTTCTTTGTAAATCCAGCTGGTGGTCAATCAATCTTGTTTATCCTTTCAAAAAATCAACTTTTTATTTTATTGAATCTTTGTATGATTCTATTGGTCTGAATTGCATTTAGTTCTGCTCTGACTTTAGTTATTTCTTTTCTTCTGCTAGCTTTGGGGTTAGTTTGCTCTTGTTTTCCTACTTTCTTTAGATGTGAGGTTAGCTTGTTAATTTGAGATCTTTCTATTTTTTGATGTAGGCATTTTAGCACTATAAGCTTTCCTCTTACCACTGCTTTTGCTGCATTCCAGGGATTGTTGGTATGTTTTGGCTCTATTTTTATTAGATTCAAAGAATTTTTATATTTCTGCCTTAATTTTGTTGTTTACCAAAAAGTCACTCAGAAACAACTTGTTTAGTTTCCATGTATTTGTGTGGCTGCAAGAGCTACTCTTGGTCTTGATTTCTATCTTGATTCCCTGTGGTCTTACAAGATGGTTGTTATGATTTCAGTACTTTAAAATTTATTAAGACTTGCTTTTTATGACTGAGCAGGTGGTAATCTTAACGTATGTTCCATGTGCAGATAAGAATAATATGTATTCTGTGGTTGTTGGGTGGGATATTCTGTAGATTTCTATTAGATCCAATTGGTCAAGTCTTGAATTTAAGTTCAGAATTTCTTTGTTAGTTTTCTGCCTCAGTGATCTGTCTAATGCTGTCAGTGAGGTTTTGAAGTTCCCCACTATTATTGTGTAGCTGTCTAAGTCTTTCCTTAGGTCTGGAAGTCATTGTCTTAGAAGTCTAGGCCCTCCAAATTTGGGTGTATATATATTTAGGATAATTAAGTCTTCTTGTTGAATTGAACATTTTATCATTATGTAATGCCTTATTGTGTTCTTTTTCACTGTTGTTGGTTTAAAGTCTATTTTATCTAATACAAGAAAAGTGGACACTGCTCTTTTCTGTTTTCCATGTGTGTGATAGATCTATCTCTATCCCTTTGCTTTGAGCCTGTGGTTGTCATTACATGTAAAATGGGTCTCTTGAACACAAGAGATGGATGGATCTTGGTTTTTTTAATCCAATTTGCCACTCTATGTCATTTAAGTGGACCATTTAGGTAATTCATGTTCAAGGTTAATCGTGATATGTGAGCTTTCGTTCTTGTATTTTTTACTAGTTGCTTTGAGTTTTTATTGTGTAGCTGTTTTATAGAGTCTGTAGGCTATGTTTTTGTGTGTGCTTTTGTGGTAGCATATATTGTTCTTTCATTCCCATGTTTAGAACTCCCTTAAAAACCTCTTAAAGGGCCTGGTGGCAATGAATTCCCTTAGTGATTAATTGACTAAGAAAGACTTTATTTTTCCTTCGTTTATGAAGTTTGGTTTGAAAGGATAGAAAATTCCTGGTTAGAATTTCCTTCTTTAAGATTGCTAAAAATGGTACCCCTATCTCTTTTGACTTCTAAGAGTTCTACTGAGAAATCTGCTGTTAACCTGATGGGTTTCTCTTTATAGGTAATATGACCCTTTTCTCTAGCTGCCTTTAAGATTTTTTTCTTTCTCATTGACCTTTGATAGTCTGATGAGTATGTGCCTTAGGGATAGTCATTTTGTACAGTATCTCACAGGAGTTTCCTGGATTTCTTGTATCTACATGTCAACCTCTAGCAAGATTGGGGAAATTGTCATGAATTATATCCTCAAATATGTTTTCAAATTGCTTACTTTCCTCTTCTCTCTCAGGAATCCCAATAAGTTATAGATTTGGTCACTTTACATAATCCCATATTCCTTTAAGGCTTTGTTCATAATTTTAAATTCTCCATCCTTTAGTTTTGCCTGATTGGGTTGATTTGAAGGATCTGCCTTCAATGTCTGAAATGCTTTCTTCTGTTTGGTTTAGTGTGTTGTTAAAGCTTCCAATTGTATTTTGAAATTTCTGTAGTGAATTTTTCAATTCTGTAAGTTCTGTTCCGTTCTTTCTTAATATTGCTATGTTGTCTTTCAAATTTCGGATCATTTTTCTTCCTTCTTTGTGATGGATTTTAATTTTCTCTTAGATGTCATTGAGTTTATTTGCCATCCATATTGTGAATTTTATACCAGTCATTTCATACATTTTATTCCAGTTAGGATGAATTGCTTGGGAACTATCCTTTGGAGATGATGAAACACTCTGGCTTTTTGTGTTGCTGGAATTCTTGCACTGGTTCCTTCTCATCTGAGAGAGCTGATTTTTTTTTTTTTTTTTTTTTTTTTTTTTTTTTTT
>NW_012106408.1:1637681-1639704 GCF_000951045.1 Mandrillus leucophaeus
TTTTCTCAGACATTTCATATTGTAGCAATCTAACGTTGTATGGTGATGTAATTCCGGGTTTAGCCCAGTAGGTGGCATTTAGGAGTAAGAAATAGCATGTAGGGGCAGGGGAAGAGGCAATGGAGAAGCATTTAAAAAACTCTCCCCCAGCACACATTCACCTTCAGTCAGGGTGGAGCTGCTGGAGAAGCCTGAGAAGAGGTCACTTCCAGCTCATGCTTCTCAGTCCTGATGAGAGGATCTGCCGCCAAATCCACATTGGTGCACTGAGTAGAGATGACCACTTCTCCACATCCATTCCTAGGCTTTGATGATATCACCTTCAGCAGCTGGTGCCACAAAGAATATTTTTATAAAATTCACAGAGACACATTAGGCTTCTTGCTTTGGCCCTCATGAGTCTCTATATAGACCTCTACCAGCAGGTATATTCGACCAAGTGGTCATTATTTGTAAGATCTAGTACCATGTCAATCCAACAGCAAACTCCAGATGGCTGAGCCAGAACTGAATTTGAATACCCTATGCCCCCACTTTTGGCCAGACCAAGTTGTACCTGAAAGGTACATAATCAGGCCAATTTGGGTTGCAATTAGGGGAAAGAAAGATGCATCACACCCTGGAAAACTCAGGTTGAAATACGAAAATTTTCAAAATTCATCTATAGAACACTACTTTCCTTCATCTTTATTATTACCCAGTGTATTTGTTTCCTAAGACTGCTATAACAAATGATCACACACTTGGTGGCTTAAAGTAGCAGAAATTTATTCTTTCTTTGATCTGAAGGCCAGAAGTAGAAAATCAAGGTGTAGACAGGGACATGCTCTCTCTGAAGTATTAAGGAAGAATCTTTCCTTGACTCTTCAAGTTTCTGGTGGCTCCTGGAATTCTTTGACTTATGGCAGCGTAAGTCCAATTTCTGCCTTCATATTCACATGGACTTCTGTGTGTCTCTCTATGTCCAAATCTCCCTGTGTTTTCTCTTTTGAAAACATCAGTCATTGAATTTAGGGCCAATCCCAAATCCAGGATGAATTCACCCCAAGATCCATAGCTAAGTACATCAGCAGAGATTGTTTTTCTTAGTAAGATTACATTCTGAGGTCCCAGGTAGACATGAATTTTGGGGGAGCACAATTCAACCTACTATATACCCAAATAATGATTAAGGGAAAGTAACTACTTTCAGGTGACAGTCACATTCAGTGACCAATCTTACAAGATATGTGAACCAGAAGAAGTGACAGAGGGTAAAATCAGAAATTATTTCAGTTGATTTTTGAGGAGGCCAGTTAAACACTCAACAGTATTAGTTTGGCTTAACCAACAGTCAGTGAGGCTCAGGCATTCAGGGGAACCTCTGTGAACTGAGAGCCCTGTTGAGCCGGTTACTTTACTTTAGAAGTCTGAATAAGTGATAAAGCTTCTGTCAAAAGAATAGTTGTCACTTTTTAATATAAAGCTGAGATGATACTGGAGCCAGGCCAGCTGTGTTCTTAGCTATTTTATTTTCACTGCATTTTACAAGAGAAATGGGCTGGGCTTTTCCTACAGGCAGAGTCCAAGTTGACTCATCCCAAAGTAAAGACTATTAGATTAAAGTCACAAGGCCTTCACTGGCCAGGCATTCAATTTCAGTCAGATTCCATGGCAAGCTAATAGCTGTCAAAAGGAGATTACCTGAGAGCATGTGACATGGAGGAGAGAAATACAAAACCCCAAGGGGTATACTTTAACACCAAAGGATGAAGGCTGCCTCCCAAGGCCAGATGCTACAGTCCTTAAAATAATGTCAGAGAAACTTGTAGCTCAATATGTCACTAAGTTGTGGAGTCACAAAGGTTCTTCTTCTTGATTAAGGGACTCTCTGTGGTATTTATAGAACAGGAACGAATATACAAGCCTATAACTAGTACACATTCAGATTTAAATCTAAAGCAATAGAACATTGACTTGGCCTCAAATGATAAGTCATACAATGTCACATTAGCTTCCAATCACTACTGTAGCACTTTCTCAG
>NW_012106408.1:1640629-1648939 GCF_000951045.1 Mandrillus leucophaeus
GGGTATATATCCAAAGGAATATAAATTGTTCTATCATAAAGACACATGTACATATATGTCCATTGCAGCACTATTCACAATAGCAAAGACATGGAATCATCCTAAATGCCCATCAATAATAGACTGGATAAGGAAAGCATGGTACATATATGCCATGGAATACTACACAGTCATAAAAAAGAATGAGATCATGAGGGACATGGATGGAGCTGGAGACCATCATCCTTAGCAAACTAACACAGGAACAGAAAACTAAATACTGCACGCTCTCACTTAGAAGTGGGAGCTAAATGATGAGATCACATGGACACCTAGAGGGGAACAACACACATTGAGGCCTTTTGGAGGGTGGAGGATGAGAGGAAGGAGAGGAGCAGGAAAAATAAATGACTACTAGGCTTAATACCTGTGTGATGAAATAATCTGTACAACGAACCCCATGACACAAGTTTACCTATGCCACAAAACTGCACATGTACCCCTGAACTTAAAATAAAAGTTTAAAAGGGAACTAATAAGCACATAGAAAAATAAAAATAAATAAATATAAAAATAAAAATGTGCATCTTAATCCAAGTCTTTTGTTGCTATGTTGTCACGATAACATCTCTCAAATTTTCACCAATTTTACCATAAGGGATAGGGGCAGTTTGTAGGACAGCAGGTCTGAACACAAGAATTTATCCAGGTCCTCTTGTGTCAATGTCTTATTTTACAGTATTTCACTTTCATCAGCATTATGAGCCTAATCCAGGGCAGTAAGATCCCAAACACTAGTTAAAACCTTATTTAATGATTTCCCAGGGGAGTTTGCCTATCTAAGGGAAATCTTGAACTTCTGCCGTCATCTCTGAATGACTCTAAATTTGGCATGATAGACTGCAGCATGGCACAGTACAATTCTTGCCATTCTTCCTTGGCAGAAAGCAATGTCTCTATCAACATCCCTTCATTACAAACTGTCAAAAACTCTGAAGGGCATGAGATTTTATCCTTCATGCAAGCTAACAAGTTACGTTGCCACAGTTTGAGAAAAAAAGAACTTGGCACAGCAAGTAGCCAACATATCAACAAGTTTTGCAAGTTCTTTGAACCCCAATTTCCACAGGGTGATTAGAATAGAGTCAGGTGCCCGCTGCATATGCAGTGGTATGCACTATAGGAGAGAATCCTCCAGTTCAGGGACCTGAATCTTTTGTAGTGAGCAATAAACACATCTGCTCTTTGATACCGAGGGAGACGCTACCTCTATCTTCTAAGACTTGCAAGACATGCAGAAAATGTGAGTGACTCATAGAGAATTGTCTTTTAATACCAACACTCCATCTATACTTTATTTCTTCCCAAAGGTTGAATTTTTTTTTCCTAACTTTTTAAGCAGACGTATATGCAAGTCTTCTTGGGAAATAGCACCTATATTGGGCAAAATGATAGATTATCTTCCAATGTGTCTACAGATTACATGAAGGGTATTGAGAAGTGTAACAGGGCAAATTGGAAACTGATTTTTTAATTAGATAATCTGAAACAAGAACAAGTGAATGGGGTTCAAGCACAGGGAAGGTGAGGCATGTGGGTGCTGAATTAGCAAGCTAGTCATAGACACTATAGCTTTGTGCGGAGGTAAAGACCTGGGCCCAAATGTGGCAAAAATTACTGAATATAAGCCGAGACATATGGGGTGGAGAAAATGCTCCAGCCAAGACATAAGGGAAATAACATGTTGTTATTCTTAGTCACTTGAAAATAGATCAATTGTTTCTCTTTTTTTAATAAAAATGAAGCTTGCTATCTATAGCTCAATGACACTTGACCTCTGAATTTGGTCGTAATCAGATCATTTATGAAACACTTAGCAGCTCAATCTCACCTCCTATAATACTACGAATTTCAAATAATAATATGAAACTCAATAGTTTGAGTTTCAAACTCAAAAGGACCACACCTGGCCTTTCAAGGTTTCTTTAAAACACACACACTTGGCCAGGTTCGGTGGCTCACGCCTGTAATCCCAGCACTTTGGGAGGCCAAGGCGGGCAGATCATGAGGTCAAGAGATCGAGACCATCCTGGCCAACATGGTGAAACTCCGTCTCTACTGAAAATACAAAAATTAGCTGGGTGTGGTGGTGCACACCTGTAGTCCCAGCTACTCAGTAGGCTGAGGCAGGAGAATCACTTGAATCCAGGAAGCGGAGGTTGCAGTGAGCTGAGACCTCGCCACTGCACTCCAGTCTGGTGACAGTGAGACTTCGTCTCACAAAAAACAAAACAAACCAAAAGAAACACACACACTCACATTTTTATATGGGTTCTTTGTACAAATAATTTTATTGGGAAAATCAATAAAATTAGTTAATATTTTATCTATATAAAATGTAAATTAAAATAATATACATATATTAATGAATATTAATGACACATTAAAAGAAGACCTATCATTTTTTGCCTTTGATCCTTCCTTCCACCTTATAAAACAGAGTGAATACTATTTTCCTGACATAATGAAACTGAGATCAAAGATGCCAACCAAGACTGATTTTTCTGACTGCAATCTAATATTCCAATCACTAAATTATGATCCTGGAAAATCAGTTTTATAATCTCACCAGTGTCTGGCAGTGAATTATTATATAATAATGTGTACATTAAATAATTACATCATTGATCATATACTTATGCATAATTTTTGCATTAGTTCCATGACAGCTGTGTCAAATGTACAAGGACTGTGTAAAAATCTGTTTTACATTAGTGCTTTATGAACCATGAAAATAACGACACAAATATATTTTAAATGTTGAACAATTCACAGCAATTTCACCAGACCACACATGAAACATTTTTCTGTAGTTAAACATATACTTTTATATTACATGAACTTGCAAACATCTTTGTCATAAATCATAAATAGAAAACTATATTTTCCTCAAGAATTTAAAAATGAGTGTTTTCTATATATTTTTGAGATTTTATAAAACCTACAAATTCTAAGTCTGACAATTCCATGCTTAAAATATTTACTTTAAAAACAACTTTAAAATTGTTGTTTCACTACCCAAATTTTTCATGACTATTTCACGGCAACTCTGTTCATTTGGGTAAAAATCCAAAGAAAAAAATTTAATTGTTCAAGTAAGCTGAATTTGCTTTTGATGTTTTTTAAATTAAAATACCTATTGCCTTAAAATGCTCTCTCCTAAAGTCATTAATGAAGCTGATGTCACCTTAATTTCTTTAAAGCATTCTTTTGTCCTGGGCACATATGGACATAAAGATGGGGACAATAGACATTGGAACTACTAGTCGGGGAGAGGGGAAGGAGAGAAAGGGCTGAAAAACTACCTTATTGGGTGCTATGCTCACTACCTGGGTGGCAGGATCATTCATTCCCCAATCCTCAGCATCACGCAATATACCCATGTAGCAAATCTGCATATGTACCCCTGAATCTAAAATAAAAGTTGAATTAAAGAAAAAAGAAACTGTGGGTTTTTTTTTTAAGGCCTAGAAGGCATTTTAAATTAACCATGAGAATGAGAAGCCTTATTAGAAGGGAAAATTCTAGAAGAGCACATGTAAGGCTTCGATCAACTTTTAGTTTAGAAATGTTTAAAAAACACAAACTTTAATTCATAGATTAAAAATGAATACATAATGTGATTGTTTAAGAGAAAAAAAAGAACCTAGAAACAAGTTAACTATAGTTAAAAAGGTTGAACTAGATCTGTAAATACCAATATAAATATATCTCAAAAACATAATAGGAAGAAAAAGAAAAAAATAGAGGATATAGGGAAAATATCACAATAACAATAATAATAATAAAGCATTGTTTTGGACATATCTCTGCCTTGTTCTTAAACTTTGAATGGTCTATTTAGACACACCCCGTGTAAGCCAGGAAATGAAAGTTTTCAATGGCCAGAAACTAGCCATGTTTCTCACAAAGGGAAGAAGCCCCTAATCCTGCCTCCCACACTTTGCACATACCACTTTTTTTCTCCCATAGTAGACTCCTATCACCTTCTTATTTGAACCAAGGTTTTTGTCACCTCTACCAAAACTGCTCTTTGGAAGGATGGAAATGGCCTCTATGTTTCTAGTCCCAATAGTTATTTCACAATCTTTACCTTATTGAAGTCATCAGAAACACTGACACAATTGATCACTCCTTTCTCCTTGAAACATCTTCTGTCTTCTGAGACAACTCACTATTCTGGTGTTTTCCTATCACATAACTTGTTCTGAGTCTCCTTTGCTGGCTTCTCCTCATCTCCCCAGTCTCTACATGTTGAGGTGTCCCAGAACTCAGTCCTGAACCTCTTCTCTATTTATCCTTACTCTTCAGTGATCTCATCCAGCTTCATGACTTCACACACCACATATCTACTGAGAACTTATATGTACATATCCTAAGCCTGGATTTATCACCTCAATGCTGGAATCTTACATGCAACTGCCTACTTGATCCTGTACTTTATCACCTTGTACTTGGATGTTAAATAGATTTCCAAACTTAACATGTCCTAAATTGAAAGCTTGATAGTTGCTTTAAAAACTATTCCTGGCCGGGGACAGTTGCTCACGCCTATAATCCCAACACTTTGGCAGGCCAAGGTGGGCAGATGACGAGGTCAGGAGTTTGGAACCAGCCTGGCCAACATAGTGAAACCCCGTCTCTACTAAAAATACAAAAAAATTAGCTGGGCGTGGTGGCAGGCGCCTGTAATCCCAGGGAATTTGTAAACTTGGGAAGCTGAAGAAGGAGAATCGCTTGAACCGGAGAGGCGGAGGTTGCAGTGAGCTGAGAACGTGCCACTCCCTGCACTCCAGGCTGGGTGACAGTGCGAGACTCCCATCTCAAAAAACAACAAAAAACAAATAAACAAACAAACAAAAAACTATTCCTCCAAAGTTTCCTCAAATTAGTAAATGAAAATTCCACTGTTCCAGTTTCTCAGACCTTAATCCTTAAAGTCATCCTTGACTCCTCTTTCACATCCTACTTTTATTTCATTGGCAAATTTTATGCATATTCTCCATTATTAATACTCAATTTCAAGATACCTTTCTCTATCTATCTATCTATCTATCTATTTATTTATCATCTATCTAATCTATCTCTATCTCTCTCTCTCATAGGGAATATTAAATATTCTTCTAACTGGTTTTCCTGGTCACTTCTCTCATCCAATGGCTTCTTGTCTCATTCATAGTTAAAGAATTATCCAGATTGTCTACTGGGGTTTTCATGATTTGGTCCCCGACCTCTGTGATCACATGCACTACAATCCCAGTGGTTCATCCTGAGTTCTCCCAGCAGCAATTAAGCTGGACCTTAAAAGGAAGAGTGAAATTTCGATGATCAAGTAGGGAAAGGAGAGGCTGCCATTTTAAATAGGTATTCTCACCAGTAGGAGAACATTTGAGCAGAGACCCAAGGGCGGTGAAAGAATGACCATGTGGCTCTCTGGGACAAAGATGTTTCCGCTAAGGGAACAGTGAATGCACAAACTCTGGGGCAGCAATGTGGTTGGCAGGTTGAAGAAATGAGAGGAGTCTGAAGTCCAAAAGGCCAACCTAATAGCCCGAGTGAAAAGTATAGAAGATACTACCTATTTTGGTGTAAATAGGAATTGAAAAGAAGAGACAAGAAGAAATGACATTAAAAAAAAACATTATTGCATGAACAAGTGTTTATCAAGTAACTCCTCCAGGCAAAGCAGTTTCTTAGACATAAGAGATCCAGTTAGACCAAAATGGTGCCTGCTTTCACAAAATGTATGGTCTTATATAGAAGACAGATACTGAGTGACTGGCAATTGGTTTTATGATGTAAGGCAATAAAGAGAGGGGATTTCAAAATGTGATTGGAACTTTGGTGGTAGTTCATGAACATAGTTGTATATGAAGTGAAATTTACATAGGACACCTATGAAAGTTCTTAGAAACTTCTTTATGGATGAGAAACTCTTCAACAATGATCCCACTGAGAGGGGTTTCTAATTAAACATGTAAAACAGGCAATACCCTCAGTTGAAAAGAGGCAGAAGAACATACTGGCAACAAAGACAACTAGCCCTGGGTTTAAAATTGTATCTCTGTTACCTAATATCTCTAATCTTCAATTTCCTCCACTGAAAGATAAGGTTAATCATTGTACCATCATTACAAGGCTGTTGTGAAGCTTTAGGTAAACCACCTCACATGATAATTTCAATAAACATTCTATATTTGTATAATAGCTAGTATGTGTAGAGAGACTTGAACAACTTAAAGACTTTCTGAGACAATTCCTACTGCTGACGAGGAAGCTCTCATAATATACATCTTACTAAGAATTTCTGTAATAACCTAGTGAATCAGTGCTTGCATAAGGCTTTGTTTTATTTTTGATGGAATGAAATAAAAACCAAATAACATTTGATCTTTCATTTTATTTGTAAAATCCAATATTCTTCCACCTCATATAAAAATAGAGATGAAAGAATTTGTTATATAACTTAGAATTTCCTTAGGTTATTTGAGTGAAAGAAAGTTCAGTGCAGAGAAATATTTGTGACAGCTAGCATTACCCATTTACTGTGATATTCAATATCTTCTACACTAAGAAATGCCAATAGCATTAACACATGCTCAGTTTTATAGAAAGATGTATGGTAATAATCTATGGGATCTACTTTTTATATTTCAAAATTCCATTTTGAGTAAGAGAAGGGCACTGTTATCTATTTAAAAAGAGATACCAAAAATAAATATCAAAAAATATTTACCAAGATAAAAATCAACACAGTGAGTGCTGAGAGCTGTACTATGCAGAAAGATAATCGCCATCTTCTGAGAGCAAAAAATTGAAATCAGGCAGTTCAGTGGCTTAAAAATACAAGGAGCGGGTGAGAATATGGGCCCTGGGTAGATAGTAATCACAGATCAACTTGAGTTAAATGCAGGCGTTTTTATTAAAGAGTCTAAAGATTGTGAGTTTGGGGTCAAGATAACAGATTTAATCCCTCTTGAAAATATATTATATGGCAGAAAAATAATTTTCAAATGAGAAACCATCAGTAACAGTAAAGATAATTGAAGACGAGTAGGGTAATAAATATATAAGCTATATTAAATAAATTTTAAAATTCAGAAAGCAGATAAAAGCATTGGACGGACAACACAGCCCAGGGGAATATGCTCAGAGCTTCTGATGCAATTGTGGATTTGTCCAATTCCTGAATTTCTTATAGTATATAAAGTTTAAAATTATGATAAAGGCATAAAGATAAATCTTTTATATTTTCTTGTAATATGCTGTATTTTCCAATATAGAAAATTTCTTCTTTCCATTCAAATGTATCCTTCATATGAAAATATCTTTATTTTGAAATCACATTTGAATTTTTTGGCAAAATAAAAAACTTCACATTTAAAATAATTTTTATTTAGAACTTGGAGGCCACTTTATATTAATCTGGCTTTCATTTCTTTGTAAGTTACCTATACTTCTTTGTAAGTTACCTATACTTCTTTCACTACTTTTTGTATTTTCTCTTCATTTGGAGTTCTGAAACTTCACCAAGCTTTGTGTGTGGGGCTTGTTATTAACCCTGCCTGACACCAGGTGGACTCCTGGGAACCTTTCCCAGATGAACACTGGAACTTCTGGATCAATTCTTCATATTTCTGAGTACTTTTGCCAGACTTTGCGCTTTTTTATCACGTGGCACAGTAGACTAGTAACTTGCCCAGGCTTGCTTTTCTGAGTCACTAATTCAGTCTTTCCCTGTGCTTACTCTCCTAGTACTAAATCTATCTAATGAGGATTTATTTTTAATTAAAGCAATCACATTTTAAATTTTAGTATTCTTTCCTCAAAGCAAACTTTCCTTCTTTTATGAATGTGATATTCTGTTATGCCTCTCTACTGATGCTAATTTGATTTATTTTAATATGTTCTGTTTCCTTTATTAACTCTGTTCATTGAAATATGTTCTCTGTCAGCATTATCAATTCTTAATTTTCTATTTGTTTTTATAAAACAGTTAAATAAATAAGGTCTACACTTGAATACTTTTGTGGTTAAGATGTGTTTCTTAAATTCATAACGCGAGGTGTATTAGACTGGAAATGAATACAGATCTAATTATAGAAGTCCTCCAGTGATTGCACTTGAGAAGTCCAAATGGACATGTTGTTTCTGAGGGTGGCCTCTTGGTAAATCAAAAGTAGTTATTTAGAGCAGTAATTCTCAAACTTAAAAGTTTCAGGGCAGATCCTGAGGTCAAGAGATAGAGACCACCCTGGTCAACATAGTGAA
>NW_012106408.1:1649499-1649993 GCF_000951045.1 Mandrillus leucophaeus
GGATGTAGAGTTAATTTTTTTCAAATTCCACGATTTATTCCAATGTGTGGCCAAGTATGAGAACCACTCCATTAGAGCACTTCTATTTTTCCAGTGCCACACGTGCTGCAGAAACCCTTCTGCCAGACCTATCCTTTCGATATGCTATTGTTAGCTTTGTGCCAATGCAGGTATCAGACATCTTCAGAGAGTAAACTGACTAGCCTCTTTCATCATATTTAGTTACTTTTTTTCCAGTTTTATGGTCTCTAACCTTGGAATTGTCTCAAAAGTCTGCTGGGAAATCTCCTATGTTTTGTTGCTATCTGTGATTAGAGATTTCAACACTCCACTCTCAGCATTAGACAGATCATCTAATCAGAAAACCAACAAAGAAACATTGGATTAAAACTTCACTTTAAGGATATGAACAGACATTTCTCAAAAGAAGACATTCATACAGCCAACAGACACATGAAAAAATGCTCATCATCACTGGCCATCAGAGAAATGCA
>NW_012106408.1:1650983-1679820 GCF_000951045.1 Mandrillus leucophaeus
AGGGATTGCATTGGGAGTTATACCTGATGTAAATGACGAGTTGATGGGTGCAGCACACCAACATGGCACAAGTATACATATGTAACAAACCTGCATGTTATACACATGTACCCTACAACTTAAAGTATAATAATAATAAATAAATTTAAAAAACCAAACAAACAAACAAAAAAAAACTTCACTTTAGACCATATGGACCTAACAGACATCTCTGCAGAACATTTTATCCAACAGCTGCAGAACACATGTTCTTATCAGCACATGGAACATTCTCCAGAATA
This sequence comes from Mandrillus leucophaeus, assembly GCF_000951045.1. Classification (NCBI taxonomy): domain Eukaryota; kingdom Metazoa; phylum Chordata; class Mammalia; order Primates; family Cercopithecidae; genus Mandrillus; species Mandrillus leucophaeus. Next base: position 1,651,265 of record NW_012106408.1, read on the forward strand.
AACCATATGTTAGGGCACAAAACAAGTCTCAACAAATTTTAAAAAACGAAGTCATACCAAGTATCTTCTCAGACCACAATGAAATAAAACTAGAAATCAATAACAAGATGAACTTTAGAAACTGTACCAATGCATGGAAATTAAACAACATGTTCCTGAACAACCACTGGATCACAGAAGAAATTCAAAAGCAAATCAAAAAAAAATTCTTGAAAAAAATGAATATGGAAACACAAAATACTAAAACCTATGGGATACAGAAAAAGCAGTGTGAAGAGAGAGGATTATAGCGATAAATGCCTACATCAAAGAAAGTTTACAGATTTTAAATAAACAATCTAATGATGCACCTCAAGGAACTAGAAAAGCAAGAACAAGCTAAGCCTAAAATTAAGTAGAAGAAAAGAAATAATAAAAATCAGATCAGAACTAAATGAAATAGAGAATGAAAAATACAAAGCATCAACAAATATAAAGTTTTTTGAAAAGATAAACAAAATTAATAAACAACTAGCCAGATAAACCAAGAAAAAAAGAAAGAAGATCCAAATAAACAAAATCAGAAACAAAAAAGAGACATAACAACAGATACCACAGAAATGTATAAGGTGACCAGAGACTATTATGAGCAACTGTATACTAACAAACTGGAAAACCTAGAGGAAATGGATAAATTCGTGGACACATACAACCTACCAAGACTCATTCAGGAAAAAGTATAAACCCAAACAGACCAATAATGAGTAATAAGATTGATGAATAAGCAACAGAAAGTCTCCCAACAAAGGAAAGCCCAGGACCAAATGGCTTCACTGCCAAATTCTACCAAACTTATGAAGAACTAATAACAATTCACTTCAAACTACTCCAAAAATTTGAAAATGAGAGAATTCTAATTCATTCTACAAAGTGAGCACTATCCTGACACCAAAACTAGACAAGTACATGACAAAAAAACAAAAACAGAACTACAGCCCAGTATCCCTGACGAACATAGATACAAAGTGTTCTCAGCCTTGTTGAGTCCTAACATCAATTGGTTACCATCAACCTTTTGTTATACAGAAATCCTACACTATTGTGGTCTATTAGTAATACCACCTTCGAGTTGCCAATGCTGCTATGAATTCATGTTATCTTCTTTCATTTTATTGGGACAGGAAGAAATCTTATTCCACCAAGATCTAGAAATAATCAAGTTTGTGTTCATTCTTCTTCAATTTAACAAGTAGACATTGAGTCCCTGCTCTATGTTCTAAGTTCAAAGAAGGATCAAAAGTACAGATCCAGCCTCATGTGTGTTTTTACATTCTTGTGTATTTTTTATAGTAGTAAGTCCCTACTCCCAGCAAATCAGAAGCAATCTAAATGTTCAATAATATATTATTGGTTCAATGAGTTAAGGTAACATACATATATTGAAATACTATTAAGCTTTTATGTACACTTGAAAATTATGGCATAAGAAAAATTCTTACTATATAAGGTTAACTAGAAAAAGCAGGATGCAGAAGGACACATAAAGCGTAATTTCAACTAAAAAAAAATAGTGGTTTTTGCCCCTGGATTGAGACACCCTGGACAATTAGTGCAATTTTGTGTATATTTTTCTCTTTTTTAAAACTTAAGTTCAGAGGTACAAGTGCAGATTTGTTACATAGGTAAACTTGTGTCATGGGAGGTTGTTACACAGATCATTTCATCACACAGGTATTAAGTCTAGTATCCATTAGTTATTTTTCCTGATCCTCTCCCTCCTCCCATCCTCTACCTTCCAAAAAGCCCCAGTGTCTGTTATTCCCCTCTATGAGTCCATGTGATTTCACCATTTAGCTTCCATTTAATAAGGGAAAATATGCAGTATTTGGTTTTCTGTTCCTGTTAGTTTGCTGAGGATGATGGCCTCCATCTCCATTCATGTCCCCACAAAGGACACGATCTCATTCTTTTTTATGGCTGCATAGTATTCCGTAGTGTATATGTAACACATTTTCTTTATCCAGTCTATCATTGATGGGCACTTAGGTTGATTCTATGTCTTTGCGATTGTGAATAGTGCTGCAATGAACATATGTGTGAATATGTCTTTATAATAGAATGCTTTGCATCCCTTCAGGTATATATTCAGTAATAGAATTGCTGGGTCAAACAGTATTTTGTTTTTCACGTCTTTGAGAAATTGCTACCCTGTCTTTCACAATAGTTGAACTAATTTATATTCCCACCAACAATGTATAGGTGTTCCTTTTTCTCCACAAGATTAGCCAGCATGTTATTTTTTGACTTTTTAATAACATCCTTTCTAACTGGTGTGAGATGGTATCTCATTGTGGTTTTGATTTTTTTCCTCTAATGAGCAGTGATACTGAGCTTTGTTTTTTATATAATTGTTGGCCTCATGCATATCTTTTAAAAAGTGTCTGTTTATGTTTTTTGCCCATCTTTTTATAGGTCTGTTTGTATTTTTCTTGTAAATTTGTTCCTTAGAGATTCTGAATATTAGACCTTCATCAGATGCACAGTTTGCAAATATTTTCTCCCATTTGGTAGGTTGTCTGTTTCTTTTGCTGTGCAAAAGCTCTGTAGTTTACTTAGATCCCCTTCATCAATTTTTGCTTTTGTTGCAATTACTTTTGGTGTCATAATTGGGAAATCTTTGCCCATGCCTATGTACTGAATGGTATTGCCAGAGTTATCTTCCAGAGTTTTTACAGTTTGGGGTTTTACATTTAAGTGTTTAATACATTGTGAGTTAACTTTTGTATATGATGTAGGGGAAGGGGTCTAGTTTCAATCTTTGGCATATGGCTAGCCAATTATCCCAGCACTATGTATTGAACAGGGAATACTTCCCCCATTGCTTGCTTTTGTCACCTTTGTCAAGGATCAGATAATTGTAGGTGTTTAGTCTTATTTCTGGGTTCTCTATTCTGTTCCATTGGCCTATGTGTCTGTGTTTGTACCAATACCATGCTGTTTTGCTTACTGTAGCCCTATAGTGTAGTTTGAAGTTAGGTTGTGTGATTCCTCCAGCTTTGTTCTTTTTGCTTAGCATTGCCTTGGCTATTTAGGCTCTTTTTTGGTTCCATATGACTTTTAAAATAGTTTTCTTTAGTTCTGTGAAGAATGTCAATGTTTTTCAATATCTTCTAATACAAACATGTCTTTTTAATACAGTGTTTTAAATTTACTTTCTTTGAGTAAATTAAAGTATCAGAAATACATTTTTATATCATATCTATTTTGACAGTAGAAGTGCAAATAGCAACAGACAGGACCTAATTATCCCACTTTAAATTATCAGTGAGCACAGACCTAGAAAATAAAACTTGCAACCCAGAAATCAAGTGAACCTTTAAATTTCCCTTAAATATTTTACAATGTAAGTCTTGAAATAAAGTGGTTAAAAAACTTTTGTTGTTGTTGTTTATTTTTGTTTTGGTAGAGAACCTTGCTAACTCGTGTGGTTCATTAAGAATTATTTCAGCAAAAATAGATGATACATTTTAGGTCAAAGGATTGTTGCCCTATGCAAATTTTAAGCTTTCACATTGAATCTCTTGCCTCAATGTAGAGGTTGCTTGAAGCCTTTTAACTCATAAGCTCTACTGATACCACTCCATGTCAGTTTTAAGTAGGATAATACTTCACAGAATTTGGCACAGCCCCTCCTCCCAACCCATTATTAATAAATGAGAAAAAGAAATAAAAAAGTAGAAAGTGGATAAGGTGGTAATAGGGATGCCAGATATATTTATTGTTTATATATCTTCAAGGCTTTGAACCAAAGTAATATGAAAGTGGCTTCTTAAAAGTCAAAGCTGGTGGAAAACGCAAGCAAGAAAGTCTCCTTCCACTTTTGGTTAATGAGCCTCTTCTTGTTTGTCAGTCAGCCAACCACACCTCTCTTAACTATGTAATATCTACAGGTGGCTTGGAGATCAAGAATTACCTTTCGAAGAAAATACTGCCATTGCTGCCCTCCAGAGCCTCTCTCTACAAGGGTGGTGCACAGCCATGGGGAATCCAAGTACATGAGAACATAATCATTCTACTATGTAAGAGAGAAAACTGATCTATAAAAAGCTCTGGGCAGGGCTGCAAAGATGCATTTCACTGACTTTGAAGGAGACAGTTACAGTATTTTCCATTAAGTGCCATAGAAGATGCTAAAATTGAGTCAATATTTCCTGTGATATATCATGGAGTAATGCGTCATATTAATTTAGCAGTTCAGTAGCCAGGTAGATAATGTCTGACTAAATGAAAATCAAATTTTAGAATATTTAATTACATAAAAAACAAATATGTAATATCTAATCTGTTAAAAATTACATGTAGAAATTATTCTAACAATACATTGTTTTATCCATTATTACCACTATTTTTGTGGTAATATAGTTTTGTTTCTTTTATGGTGTTACCACACAGTCAATTTTGATGAATGGTACTCTTTACTTCGAAAAGGCACTACCAAATGTTTTATATAGTTGTTCAAATATTTTTTTAAAGAACTAATATATCAATCTTTGGAGGAGTACTGGGCTTACCATTCATTTTAATAACAAAAGAAACTTCTTGAAATGTAGTTTTAAACTGTAAAATATGTACCGTGATCAGAATGTACAATATATTCTAAATGTTTAAGCATTTCTATCACTAAAGAGTAAATTATTCTACTGACTTTACCATGGATATTTAAATACTTGGAATAATAGTTATTATTTTTTCTAAATGCGGTTTCCATATTAACAATACTCTTTTCTTACTAGGCGAAAAAAGACCAGAATTGACTCTGCTAAGCTGTGAAGTTCCTTTAAGCTTTGAGTTTACTGAATTCACATGTAGATTAAAATGCATTTCAAACATTTAATACATTTTGTATAATACATACTGTCTTTTTCTATATAATAATATATTTAGAATGCTAATGTTTTAGCATCTTTTATTACATATTTTTTTATAGATATTTGCACACACAAAGAGAAAGTAAGAGACAGATGTAGATAATAATGGTATCTTTACAAGTCTATCAATTGTTCTCTAGAAATATTACACATTTAGAAATGCATTAATGTAAGAATAAAGTAGTTTTGTTAAGCATATTTGCAAAGCTAGGTTTTTAAATAATCAAGATATTTTAACATAATAAGCAGTCTACCATTGTATATTTCAGTGTACCAATTCTCAATAGGTCAAATGCATCAGTGCAAAATTGGGAATGTAGAAATGGCTGGTAAGTATTTGGGACCTGTTTAAAAAAACAAAAACAAAAACAAAAACAAAGGGATGACATATAGGAGTGGAGTACAGTGTGATTTTTTAAAAACTGTATTCTTTTTGAAAATGTTTTAACTCATCAAATGATTACTTGGTTACCTGCAAAGAGTTAAGTCAGAGAAAAATCAAAATCTAGAGTATATAGTATTTACAAGTAACACATATAATTATCTCTATTCACTCATGAGTCCTAGCCCAGTAAAAGCTCATATTATCATATTTTCACAGATGGAACCACCCTTCCTTTTTGGTGTACTACACTTGAATGAATAAGCATCCTGTCTTGGAAGCAAAGCTGTAAAATAAATAGAAATAGTGATGTAATTAGCCTTCTGCCCTTAACACCTGATATGGTTTGGCTGTGCCCCCACCCAAATCTCATCTTGAGTTGTAGTTCCCATAATTCCTATGTGTTTACTGAAGGGAACAGGTGGAGATGTGAATCATGTGGGCAGTTTATGCCAGCCTGTTCTTATGATAATGAGTTAATTCTCATAACATTTGATAGCTTTATAAGGGGCTTTCCCCCTTTTGCTCATTCTTCTTCTTCCTGACATCATGTGAAGAAGGACATGTTTGCTTCCCCTTCCACCATGATTGTAAGTTTCCTGAGGCCTCCCAAGCCCTGCAGAACTGTGAGTCAATTAAACCTCTTTCCTTTATAAATTACCCCATCTTGGGTATGTCCTTAAAGCAGCATGAGAATGGACACCAATAATTACTAGGATCTGAAAACATTCAGTAGCCAAAAAAATATTTATTTAATTTAATCTTGGTATGAATTTAAATAAGAAAACAGACCTATTTGATCAAACAAATACAAAGCCAAGTTTTTAAGTGTAACAATGTGTGCCTCGTCAGTTCCTCTAAGGTTAGGGCAAATGGCAAAGTATTTAAGTTTACGGAAGAATGAGTTCTGATTAGGCATTAAAATAATGTCTTGATACAGAGGAAGTCATGGAGCTTGTTTTGTAAAATGTTATGATCCTAATGAGATCAGCCAAAGGCAAAAATGTGAGGTAAGTGAAGTCTATCTGTGCACCATACATGCACTTCCTATTCTAGATCTTAACTTCCTACCTCTGCCCACTTACGTTTCTCCATGGTGTCCCCACTCCTCTATCAGATCTCACCAAGCAATGTATACAACCAACCTACCCTGATAGAATCCACATCTCCTCATCCATGCATTGCTGTTTCTCAATCAAACTTAACACCTCAGGAGCCATTCACTAAAGTTACTGTTAGCCATTCCCTAAAGTTACTGTTAAAGTGGGCTAATCACAAAAACAATTCCAGAAATATACGTTAATGATTGCTGCTTGCTTTATCTATTTTTTGAACTATTGAACTATAGAAAGACAAAAAAAACTTATTTTCTTTGGTAAATGTTCAAGTCTTACTTTAGGTACTTTGTTATAAAATATTGTTGCTTCATTTATTTCTAAACTCCTGAAGACTCAATTTTAAGTGAGATGTTTCTTATATGCCAGTTTGAATTTCTAAATAACAAATTATATTAATAGTAAGATGTTTTCTGCCAATTGACAAAAGAGAAGCCTAAATTCAGCAGTTTCTTTGTTTTGTTTTGTTTTTCTTTCTTTTTTTTTTTTTTTTTGAGATGGAGTCTCACTGTTGTTTCCCAGGCTGGAGTGCAGTGGTGCCATTTCAGCTCACTGCAACCTCAGCCTCCCAGGTTCAAGCTATTATCCTGCCTCAGCCTCCTGAGTAGCTGGGATTACAGGCGCTACTCACCCACCACCACACCTGGCTAATTTTTGTACTTTTTAGTAGAGACAGGGTTTCGCCATGTTGACCAGGCTGGTCTTGAACTCTTGACCTCAGGTTATCTGCCCACCTCATCCTCCCAAAGTGCTGGGATTACAGGCGTGAGCCACTGTGCCTGGCCAGCATTCTTTATCTATAACAGGATTTGAGATTTGATAAAACACACGTGTTAAGAAGGAAAAAAACAGCAAAAAGAATTGGCTAGATTTTAAGTTATTTTGCTTTATTAAGTGATATTGTACAAAAATGTTATGGTATTTATTTCTGGAATTTGAAAGTGACCAAAGCTCATAATATCAGACAATTTGACCATGTAAGCCAGGCCAAAGAAATTATTACTTAATGAGCACTTTAATAAGAAAAAAAGTAATACATTAAAAGGCAGGGCTTTTTATAACAGAAACATTAACTGTAACTTATTATTTCATTTCACTCTTCGAAGGAAGTCAGTGGACAAATAATTCCAGTACACTTGAATAAAAGTAGATTGTTACATGCATGTAACAACTTCAGGCAATTCCCATTGATTGGGATCTTTGTCCATGCTATAAGATAAAAATCTCAGCAAAGATTCCAAGAACACAGAGTCCTGGTTTCCACATGTTCACAAATTGCTAAGATGTTACACTATTACCTGACATCTACAGCTGTCATAAACAAAGAGGCAATAAATTAAAGTCCAAAATTATTTTAGTTGGCATTTAAGAAACAAACATGAGGGCAAAATTGATCTCTGATATTGATCTTAGCCTCTGCCTCTCTTTTCTCCTCTTAATGTGCTTACATATGCATTCTCTTTCAGTATTTGTCAATCACGTCATCAGTTCTGCTCTACTCATAATCTGGAGAGCCAGATCCCTAAGATAAACCAGAACAGTGCCCCAGTCCTAAGTGTGACCTTGTGGGATGTCTAGCTCATATATTAATAGCTGTTTGATTTGGGGATTTCGCTGTACACTGTCCACTCCAGATTGCCTCTCTGGACAGATGGCCAACTGTTAACATTTTCGCCTTCTTTTCTGAGCTTAGGTATTTGTGCTTTCCCTCCTTTCCCCTAACCGCTGTGGTTTCTGATAGAGGCTTTTCACCCCGGGCTGAAGTTTCTGTTTCACAGTAGTCTCCCAGGCTGAATAGAGTGATTTTTACCACGTGTGGCTACAGATGCTAGAGATAAGTGAAGAAGGAGAGAGAGGGATCTATGTTTTGGATGACCCATTACCTTCCAGGAAAGGACCTAGCCTCTTTACATGGCTTCCACTCACATCAACACTGTAAATTATGGTTATTAGTTTCACTTTCCAGTTTAAAAAACTGAAAATCAAAAATAAAGTTTGCATATTTTATGCTGCTAAGCTGTCAACTGGATGACAGGGTTTCTACTTCCGGCTCTGCCACTGAGGACTTTGGTCAACTCCCTCAATTTTGTTCGCCCTCAACTGCCACATCTGCCAAATACGGTTATTGTTGTCAGACTGATATCTTTGAGGCCCAATGTCTCTCAAGTTTTCTGAAATTATGATAGAAAAAAGTTACTTCTGTGATTAAGATTGTTTAAATGTGATAGTGGGTAATGGGATTTCATTATACTATTCTCTTCACTGTGTTATACAATTAAAGTTTGCCATAAGAAACATTTTTTAAATCTCTATTATCTAAGGAACAATACACCAGCCCATTTTCACTAAAACATGTAAATTAGTGGTAATTTAGAAATTATCTTAATTATCTTCATATTTATTTTACACACGAAATAGGCAAAAACTGCTACCAGTGGCAATTGAATTTTTCTATCTGTTCCATATTTTGCTAAAACAAAATCCTTATGTAATAAAATCAAACAAGAATATTCTTCTCCACTTAAAAATAGCCTTGAATCAAGCATTTCGTTTCTGTGGGCACCCACTCTGGTATAACTGAACCATATGCTTTATTTACAATTCTGCCAGACTTTCCCCAGATTCCTTTCTTTAAAGGGTCGCTAGTTGGACAAGAGACTTGTGTTCTAAGAGACACTTTCACCCTAGAGATCATTGAGTAGAGAGTTAAGAGACCCTGACTGCTAGAAAATCCACCCCTTAAACCACATCATTTCTGCTGGGGTATGCGATGTTCACCAAAAATGAGCAAGTTAATTGAATGACAAACAATTTCCCACATTACTAAGGTTTCAAAAACAATGCTATGTTCTCTTTTGAAAGTTCAGAGTTATGAACAGTAACAATTATCCCACTTCAATTTCATTCATTCAAATAGTGAAAGCAGGAATGCTTAAAATATAAATAACTAGCAAAACTCAACCAGATGTTTATCATCGGTGATTTTTTTTCTATTTTTTTTTATAGCGCAAATTCCCTGAACCAATTGAGGAGGAAATAACTAATGTAAGATTTAAAATGTTTCCTTTAAATTTTTATTTAGTTACTAAACTTAATCTCCTATAAGTTCAGAAAAGAATGGGAATTCTTACCTATCATAGGACTATCTGTTTTTCTGGAATGGCAATTCCTCTGTACTCTTCAAAATTCAGTGTGAGGCATACAACATTTGATTGGTGAGAGGCCCTATTTGAAATGTGGAATTAAAGAGGTACCTCTTTATTGTGTCTTACAATGCTTGGAATCTCAAGCCAGTTTAGTATTAACAGATTGTTCATGACTGTGAAATAACTGCATGTTAGAGTCCAGATGTATGAGTTTGATATTTCAAAATTCATTAGTTCAAAATTCAATTCTGGCCCACCCAGAAACATGAGATTAAACAAAGAGACCAAAGACCAACACATTCATCACATAACCACTTGGTTGGTACCAGCATCCTCCAGCACATAAATGTAAAGCACGAATCTTTGGACATGAGAAAATTAGTCAGAAGTACTCTATTGTAGAAGCAAATAAATGGTTTTAAGAACAGCTGTTACTGCTGCAGGGAGGGTAAATATTTGATTCTGTGGCACAGAAAATACTAAGCAAACATAGTCCTTTAAAGAAAGGGCAGAGATGGGCATATGGTACTTCCAAGCAGCATTTCCAAATATTCTCATCCCACCAAAAGAAAGAGCAGAAACAATTCTTAGTGAATGCTTGAGAGAAAAATCACAGATATGAGCAGTTTTGTAATGGGAAAGAGGCTCAATGAAATAGAGTTTATTGAGACAACAGGACCTTGGAGATCAGAGCCTTTTTATAATTCATTCTTTTCCCTTTTGCACGTTCAGTCCCACATGACGTAAAAAGTACCCATTCTGTATGAAGAGGTTCAAATGACCAGCTCTAAGTGAAGAGTTAGAGGGATGGAAGAGTTGATTCCAAATACAGGAATTAAAAACTGGGGCTAGAAGTTCAACTTAGTTTGCAGTTATATGTAAAAATGGTGTCAGTAAATGTAGCCCAAGACTCATGTTTGAAATAAATTTGTAAAACGCCATAAACTTCGTAATTTTACCACTTTTGATCGCTTCCCTCTAAAGACTAGTAATAATGTACTAAAATTGTGCAAGGCTTATATTTTGGCTATTTTCATTAAAAAACCTCCCACCTTACCCACCATACTCTCCATCCTTCTTCACTTTGCTTATGCTCCATCTGGGAGGTTGATCTGTATGGCATGCACCAATAGCTGCCACATCCTCTGGCTTCTGGTTGGTTTGGCCAATGAGAAACACAAGCAGATGTTGAGATGATAGAAAAGGATGAGTTTAGGGTATTTATGGATTCCCTTAGGACCCTCCCTGCTGGGTTGCTGGGAGTTGGTTTCATCTTTCCTGAAGGTCCCAGCTTTTGCCAGATGGCCCTCTCCGTAAATCCATTCTCCTTGGTTTTAGTAAAGCTTCTCTCTTCTTATGCCTTCTCCCTTACACCCTGCAAAATATAGCAACCCAAAAGTGACACCACATGCCTGGGTGAATGGAAAAAATTAATTCCACAACAAACAATCTTGTAAATGCAGGGGAAGTTGATTCATACCACGTGTTCATCTAAATAGCTTGTCTGGCTGGTGCATAAGCTTGATAGGTCTTGGATAATGACTGAGTTATGTTTTAATCTGCAGCTCCAGATGAGGAAAAATCACTACAGTCTTCAGCAGCTAGAATACAGCTGTTGACTTAGCCAATTAGAAAAAAAATCTGTCAAGGAAAATTAGAAGCAGTTTCATAGATACAAAAGTATATCTTTACCACTTTGCTTCAGGACAGTCAACTCTCCTGCCCAATGTCATAATTTAGTCCTTTATAGTCTTCATATACCACACAACATCACACAGGCTTGTTTATTATACTGATCATGTTATACTAATGAGTCTGGGGATCAGGATTAGTAAGATCCATGTACATAAGAGGATAGCAACAAAACCCTGTGAAGTTTCAGAGGTTTGCCACATTGGTATAGATTCCTAAAAATCCAGTGATTTTGGAAATATCAGGATATTGTTTTGAAAGTGAGATATCTGCTCACCTACCACAATTAAAGGCACAATGCTTGGAGGACTCTTTTGAATTTTGGAGCAAAATATAGCAGGTTTAAATTGTCAATGTGGAGTGGGTTCCACTTCAAGAAAAGGCTTTGTAGCAAGTCCAGGCTGTAATAAAAACCCTGCAGACACTTGGACATTTTAACCCAGAAAAGCCTGTGGAGGTAGAAATTCTGCTATATAAAGAATGGCACAGGGAGGAGGTCTGGAAGGCTGGAGGAGAGGGAGGTGCAGGCTCCTATTCCCTGAGCTACCTTCTGCCTGTTTTGGCTATCTCCACTGAAAGACCTTGTTCTTCCCAGGCATCCTTCCCCACAGAGCCTCTCTCTACCTTCTTGTAACTGCTCCTTTCCTTGCCTCTTTAGGCCTAGGAGTGACAGTGGCTCCTGGCTGTGGCCAAGCCCATAGGACTGAACAATTATTTGATGATGTTTGTCTACCCTTTTGTAGTCACTTTATTAACCTCTTCTGTTTCAAAGTGACATCTCTTTCTTATGACTGCTTGTTTTCAGCAAGAAAATAGAGAATCTGATGAACTAGGATCCCATTCTACAGAACAGACAGGAAGCCTGTGGATATTTAGCAGTAGCACAATCACAGGAAGGTAAAATAGAGCTGTAAAGATAAATTGAGGTATTAACTGTGAAACTCATTGTTCAGTGCCTGGCACTTACTAGGTTTTCAATTTATGTCATTCCTTCTTCCTTGGCCTCGCCTCTCCCTTCTATATTACTTCAGTTGCCATAGCAACTGTTCTTCAGTGGCACCTAGTTTTTGAATGATCTACTTTACACAGCCTTAATCATTTTCATAGCACCTCTGGTGAGGGCACTGTGCTTCTGTCACCAACCACACTGTTTTCTGATGGTCTTTCTCTTTTTTCCCTGAGATAACATTTCTTCCAAACCACCATATTAAGGTAGGCTGATTAGGGAATCTCTTCCAATGTTTACGGCTATTGTAATAATGCTTTAATGTTCTGTGTCATATCCTATATTCTTTTTAAGATTTAACCCATCTGCTTATGATTGATCAGTCTTTCATATGTAGGCACACTCAAATATGGGATAATTATGTTTCCTTATAATTACATGACAACTCCCCTCCACTCCACTTTTTTGCCCCTATTGGAAATTCCTTGGAATTAAACTTCTGTTATAGACTATTCTTTTTAAAAGGGTGGCAAATTTGCCAGGCTCTCATAAATTCAACAAGTATTTATTGTGTGCCTACCTGATGCTCAGAATATAATAGTGAGTATATTTCTACCTTTAAGGAATTTGTAGTCCAGTTGGGAGCTCCCAGATTGTCTTCTCTCCAGAATAGAAATCCCTTCCTTAAGACATGGCATCCTATTTGTCCAAAGGTGGGTAAAGTTCCTAACTCTCCATCCCACCATGGAAGGCATTATTATTATATCAACTCAGACCTGAGATAAGAAGGCCTGCATTCAAGTCATAACTCCTCAAATCTTCGGCTAGCCACTTACTAGCTGGGAGACTTTCTACTGGATTACTTAACCTTTCCTCACAGGGTTGTTTTGAGATTTAAATGTAATAATCAGTGTAAATCACCTAGTATAATACCTGGAACATTCACTTAAAAAGAAGTCTCCTAGAGAAATACATTACGGGTGAGGAGAGGGTTCCAGGCAGACATGGATCATGGTAGTCTCCAACCATAGATTTTTCATAACTCAACTAATGTTCTCAGTTCTGTATTTTAAGTAGACTTATCTGTGTGTTCCATTTTTAAGACTTCTTTTAAATGCCAGATATTTAGTTTTCAATTCAAAAACATGATTTAGGCATCAGCCAAGAAATTACTTGCCTGCCACCATACATACAGAAATCAGATGCTTGTAGTACAAATATTTTCATTTATTCAAGTTTCCAACCAAGTCTCTTTCTCTTACAACTTTCAACCCAGATGGTTTACTCCGCTTGCCTTGTTTTTTATATATTATCTAATGGAGTAATGCTAAATGAAGTATTCTACTTAATGAAGTACTAATGAAGTAGCTTTTTGACAAGTTACTACCACTGTCATTTGGTAAATGTTCATGTACATTTTTCCTTCTTCCTGTGATTCTTAAATAGTAAAGAACCTTGGTAATGAGAAAAAATTAGCCCATTTAGTAATTTCACTTCATACTATTTTTATACTAAAACAAGTACCACTCTTTTTGTATTTCATAGTGGAGCCAACTATCAGGTAAGTAGAGACTCAAGTCAAGACTGATGTAATCCACCTGTGCCATTTTCCTTGCAATTCTTTCCAGTGTCACACCAGGAAACTGTTTGAAGAAACACTACCTTGGGATCTGTAGACATGATGCTTCTGCCAATATTGTCATTGAGTATACTTATGACCTCAGGCAAGTAATTTCACTTCACTTCATATCTGTAGCTCGAAGATGGAGGGACTCATCCATTGTGACTCTTCCCTTTCTAGAAACCTACATCATGTACCAGACCCTTCTCCTGTGTTTCTCTGGGTAGGTGTGCAGCACGCCTATTCATGCCTACCATGCCTATGCCCGGGCCACAGAACACTGACTTGATTTATGTTGACCAAAAAACATGTAAGAATATTTCAGACATGAGAAAAATTAAAAAACATAAATAACACTGCTCTTCAAATGCACTGAATGATTAAGAATATTCTTTTTGTTTCAGTGACAATAGTCACGAAATAACAGATTCTAATTGGAAAGCAAATAACATTTCCCAAAAGGCTATCTTGAAAATGATTTTTGTATTGCCCATTGGATGTTTGCATATAACTTTCATCTTTGGCCAGAACCCGAATATAGACTGGCCTAGAAAGGTAATGGCAATAAAACAAGAGACTTTTGTAATGAAGTCTAGCAAAAGAAAATAAAGGCATCCTCTAAAATACAAGCTTCTAACAATGGTTGCTTTGAATTCACTGCTATTAATGTTCCTCTACAGGGTAGGCATCCACCTTTATACAAAACTGGCAGTGTTAGAAATCCCAGAAAACTCATTTAGTAGTATAAAAGCATCTCTGTTTCTTGTATAAAATGTTTTGCTCCTGGTGATTTTGAGCTAATAACATTGTCAAGAGCACAGAGTTGGCAAAAAAGATACCTGCATGGCCATTACATCCCAAAGGCAGGAGAGAGGAGACAGTTTTTCACTTCAATTACTGCTTATCTACAGCTGAGAAAAATGTAAGTTCACCTGAGAATAGAACTTACTTTTGTTGCACATCCATGTCCATCTAAAACCTTTATGAGGAGAACTAGCTTAGACATAAATGTTATTGTCAAATGTCCTATGATGACAAATAAGGTTAATTAGTTACTGATAAAATGTAAAGCATTCAAGGTCAAAGTGGAAAAACAATGCTAGCTTGGGGATTTACGCTTATTGTGGTTTTTCTATTTGTTTGTTTTGAGACAGGGTTTTGTTTTGCTTTGTTTTGTTTTGTTTTGCACTGGCTGGAGTACAGTGGCACGATCATGGCTCACTGCAACCTTGAACTCCTGGGCTCAGGTGATCCTCCCACCTCAGCCTCCTAAGTAGCTGGGACTACAGGCATGCCATCATACTCAGTTAATTTTTTTACTTTTTATTTTTAGTAGAGATGAGGTCTCACTATGTTGCCCAGGCTGGGACTTGCATTTATTTTTAGAAGAGAGGTGGATTAAACATTAGCCCTTCTGCAGTGGAATTAGAATTAGTTCCTTCTTTCCTGCTTCTTCTTTGTCCATATAAAATTTTAATCTTGAAAAAGAAAGAGTTAAGAATTCCCAAGTATAAGTAAATAAATCTTTCAATAGTTCTTGCCTATGTGATTGCAAGAAACACTGTAAGGAGGAGAAACATTCAGGAGTTACCAGATGAGAAAAAAATCAAAGTTCATAGAGTAGAATATATGAATGATTTCTTACGAAAGTTAGAAGTTGAAGTGCTTTTTTAGTTAGTTAAAAATATCAGATAAATCAATTATTTTTTAAAAAATGACATGTAGAATAAAAATCTTAAGCATTTTTTTTTTCGGTTTCTTCCTTCAGAGATTTATATGTGAATATATTCTAAAGTGATTTTAATAGAATTAAAAACACAAATTTGGGGTTTGAAATAGAGGATTGTCCAAAAGCATTAATGCTGACTAACATTGGAGTAGCTTCTTTTATGAGGTAACCTCATGAGACTCTTATAAAGTATATTTAATCATTGTTGGGAATGCTGCAGTTGGTAAGATATAGACATAATCTTCACATTTTTTCCCAATGGTTTAAAGAACACTCCACAGCACTTTACAGCAGCCAAAAGATGGAAATAACACAAGTGTCTATCAACAGATGAATGGATAAACAAAATGTGGTATATACCTAAAATGGAATCTTATTCAACCATCACAAATGAAGTATTGACACATGCTGCAGTGGATAAACCTTGAAAACAATATGCTAAGTGAAAGAGGCCAGATACAGAAAAGCCACACATTGTATGATTCTATTTATATAAAACATCAAGAATAGATAAACCCATAGGGAGAGAAAGAAAATTGGTGGACTGGGCACTGTGACTCACACCTGTAATCCCAGCACTTTGGGAGACCGAGGCAGGCGGATCACCTGAGGTTGGAAGTTTGAGAACAACCTGACCAATGTGGAGAAACTATCTCTACTGAAAATACAAAATTAGTCAGGCATGGTGGCACATGCCTATAATCCCAGCTACTCAGGAGGCTGAGACAGGAAATCGCTTGAATCCAGGAGGCGGAGGTTTTGGTGAGCAGAGATCCGGCCATCGCACTCCAGCCTGGGCAACAAGGTCGAAATGCTGTCTCCAAAAAAAAAAAAAAGAAAAAGAAAAGAAAGAGAAAGAAAGAAAGAAAAGAAAAGAAAAGAAAAGAGAAAGAAAATTGGTGGTTCCTAGGTTTTGAGGAGAGGGAGGAGTGGGAACTGACTGCTAAATGGGTGTGGAGCTTTGCTTGGAATAATGAAAATGTTTTGAAGCTCAATAGAGGTGGTGGCTGCACAGCATTGCAAGTGTACTAAATGCCACTGGATTGTGCTCTATGTAAATTTCACCTCACTTTTGTTTGTTTGTTTGTTTGTTTGTTTTTTGAGACAGAGTCTTGCTCTGTCAGCCAGGCTGGAGTGCAATGGCAGGATCTCAGCTCACTGCAAACTCCGCCTCCCAGGCTAAAGCAAATCTCCTGCCTCAGCCTCCCGAGTAGCTGGGATTACAGGTGTGTGCCACCCGCCTGGCTAATTTTTGTATTTTTAGTACAGATGGGGTTTCACAGTGTTGGCCAGGCTGGTCTCAAACTCCTGACCTCATATAATCCACCCACTTTGGCCTCCCAAAGTGCTGGGATTACTCCACTGTGCCCAGCCCTCAATTTTTGAAAAAAAAAATCATTGTAATATTAGGAAGTTTGGTATCGCTGGAGGAGAAATAAACAACCCAGTAAGAAAATAGAAAACCTGGAAAATTCATATGTTTATGAAAAAATATTTATTTCTATGATTATGTGTTATGCTTGTAAATTAAATTTAAATTCTGAATTAAATTTACAGTTACTGTTGTCATATGTGAATAACAGAAGTAATTTATTTATAAAATTACACCATTGATTTGAAACAGAATGATCCACTTCCTCAAGATTTTGACAAAGTCCTAATGAGATAATCATGAGAATATAGTCCCATATGTCTTTCAAATGACAATTATATATTTATATATGTTTCCTAAATTTATTGAGGGTCAGAGAGATAAGTTGACGAGTCAGTTAGCTGTCAATTATCTATGACAACGGAATTATAGAAAATGGCCCTAATAAGTTGCTAATCCAAAAAGATTCATTCATTGCTTTGAAGATTGTTATGATTATTTTCAGGATCCTTATCTCTGTGCTAAAATGTAATTCCATTGCTTTATTGCGGGCAGAATTAGATCCTAGCTTGGAAGTCAGAGAAAAACAACTTAGAAAAGCAAATTTAACATTATAGAGCAATGAAATGCCTGGAGTGATCTCATTTGTGCAAGCTATTCTCTTGTCAAATCACCTACTATGCACATGTCTTTCTAATTGTGGCACCTAATTTAATTGTTTAGATTAAATCTATAAACCAGTGATGCCAAAGTCTCTCTTCATCTTTGTCCACTTCAGAGTAAACTTTACTTCTTCATTTTTATTTATACAATAAATAATTGCCGATTGCTAAATATATCACAGGCATCATTCTACATAATGGGGACAGAGAAGTGAGCAAAGCAAATTAAAATCCTTGCCTTCATAGAGTTCACTTCCCAGGGGAATAAATGCTCATCTCATCAGTGACCTTTATTCATGAGAAAGCCATCAGTACCCTATCGACTGAAGGGTCTTCAGTGCCACGGCAAGTTTATGATACAGTGCAACAGGTTCCTAATTCAAAAAAATCTCCTGATAGAGATTTTTCTATCCCAGCAGAATCTCCATTGCCACTACAAAGCATTAATAAGATTGAACTCACAAATTGTCCTAGGGATTAAATTAGATGATATGGAAAAAAATAATTTACAAATTTGTAAGTTGTATATAGTTATATGTATGTGTGTGTATATATAAATGATTTAGAGCTATGTATGCTTGCTTTATGTATTCATATGATAGATATTATCATAAAATTGTTACATTGTATTTTGGGACCATTGTATGTCCTCAGTGTCTCTCATGATACCTGGTAAAGGGAAAACATTCATTAAAGTTAATTAATGGATTATTCACAAACAAGTTCCTAATTATATGAATTTTATTTTTTAAATATTCAATATTACTTCTATTCCATACATAGTCCCACAGTTGCCTATTATTAAATTTTCCAGTAAAGGGGAGTTTTATCCATCAGGAAATAGTTGTATTTACTTTTAAATGAGAGCAACCAGTAAATTTTTTAAAGCATAAGATACAATTTACAATAACATGTACATTATTTAAAAATATAAAATGCCAAATGCAATAGCGCTTACAATAGTAAAAACTATCAAATTCTTACAATAAGTGTACAAAATACATTTAGCGTCTCTACACAGAACATTGTAAATCCTGATGGATAGAAATGTTAAAAGACATACATAAATGAAGGAAAATGATGTGATCATATATTAAAGGAATCAATATTATTAAAAACATTAATTTTTCTCAAATTGGTGTTTATGTTTGCTTTTTGTAGAGCTAGATAACTGATTCTAAGATTTCTGAGGAATCACAAAGGACCAAGAATAGCAATGCACACTTGAAGCAAAATAAGGTGGGGTTTGTTTTACTGAATATCAAGACTTATTATAAAGCTGCAATAATTAAGGCAGTGTGGTATTGGTACAAGAATAGAAAAAGAGTAACTGTAACAGAAAAAGGAGGTAATAAATATTTCTACCTAATTTTTGCCAAAGTCACCCTTTATCACAATGAGGATGAAATGGATCTCTTGATAAATGGAGTTGGTTTAACTGAACACCCATATGAGTTGTACCTCACACCACACACAAAAGACAATTCCACATGACATGGATATAAATGTAAAAGCAAAGTAATACAATTTGATAAGAAAATACAAGAGCACGTATTCACAAGTAATACAATTTGATAAGAAAATATAAGAGCATATATTCACAACCTTAAGTAAAGTTTTCTTAAATATGAAGCAAAATAAGAATAAGAATAAAAATGATCAATTAAACCACTTTAATACATAGAAATGGTGTTTATAAAAATATGGCATTAAGAAAGTTAAAAAACAAGTCATAGAATGAGAAATGAGCAAATATATTTGCTGCACATATACCAGGCAAGGGGCTTACATGCAAGATAAATGAAACACAAGTACAAAAATCAATACAGAAAAAAACACAACCGCAGAGAAAAATGAGCACAAGACCTATAAAACATTTCACCAACATATACAAAGTATAGAATAGTACCAGTAATTAGGAAAATTAAAATCACAATGAGATAATACTGCATACCCATTAGAATTGCTAAAGTAAAAGGCCTTTCAGTGCCAAAAGATGGCAAGGATATGGAGCAGCTGAAATTCTCATACACTGTGGGTTAGTGTTTTAACTGATACAAGGAATTTGGAAATCTGTTTGACATTATTCACTAAAGTTGAACATATACACACCCTATAACATGACAATTCCACTACTAGGATTGTTTCTAACAAAAACACTTGTACACGTATTTCAAGGGGCATACAAAAGAATTTTCATAGCAGCACTAGTCATAAAAGTCCAAAACTGGAAATAACCCTAATTTCCATCAACAGTGAAATGGATAGAAAAATTGCGGAACCTCTGTCTAGTGGGACAATAAATAGCAATGACAGAGAATGAAACACTGCTGCTCATAACCACATAGATACCTCTTACAGGCATAATGTTTTAAGAAGGAAGCCAGGCACAAAAAATACATATTTTATGATCCCCTTTACATACATTTCAAGTCAGCCCAAATTAAACTGTAGTGAGGAAGAAGAGGATAGAGATTGGGAGTGTATGAGGGGATAGGTCTTCTGTAGCACTGGTAATTTTCTATTTCTTGATTTGAAAGGTGGATAATTTGTTGATGTTTACATTCTTATTTTATGTACTTTTTGATAAGCAGATGATATTTTAAATAAATTCAAAAGCATAATAGATCATATTTTTTCCGAGAAAAGTTTAACAGCCATAAGATACCATAGGAACAGCTAGGCATGCATCAAAGGTAGAATTACTAAGCATTTAGATGACATTCTCACTGAAGAGAAAAATGTTCATGGTTTATAGCAGAGAAAAAAAAAAAAAAAAAACTATGTTTGACTAGTCTTAAATGATTTAAATTTCCAGTGAAAAGTTTCCACATCAAAGACTGAAAACAGGATTCTATCGACATGGCCATGGGTTGGAGGAACATTAGTCATCGATGAGAAATTGGTTAATAGGGGAAAAGAAATTTAAAACAAACAAACAAACAAAAATTGTACTCTCCGTATTAAAATGTATGAGAATATGAGTTAATATAAGAAAATGTACAATTTGACATTTTTATAAATAATCTTAATGGGTAAACAATAGCCTCTTTATGCTTACTTTGGCTAAATTTTGATAAAGGATAAAAGTCTGCCTTCTTGATATTCCCTCTTCTTTCCCTCTGAAATCTTTTTGTATTACTCTTATTGTTGAATTACTCAGTTGTTCATTTGTTTCATAAATATTAACTGGGAATTATTGCATATAGACATTGTGCCAGGCACTGGAATTTCAGTGGTAAATAAGCCAAAAGATGACCTCACTGAATTTGTATTCTTGATTATTGCCCATAGAGAATACGAACGTTAATAGAATATCAGCAATTATTGCCCATAGAGAATATAGGCAATAATCAAGTAAACAAGTAAGCAAGCAAGATAAGTAAGTGTAGACTAAAAACTACAATGAAGGGAATTAAAATGGTATGGGATACAGTGTAATTTAATCTAGGGTGGAAGCTGTTTCAGAAACAGTGGTTAGAAAAAGCCCACCTTAAGAGGGGATATGTCAGCTAGGATCAAGGATGAAATTTATGCATTTACTTAACTCAGCAAATACATATTGAGCACCTACTCTGTGACAGGAACCATTCCAGATGCTGAGAAATCAACAAGATTGTCACAAGAAAGTCACAAGTAAAAGATGTGACTTTCATGTCATTGACACTGAAGTCTGCAAGGAAATCTTACATGTTGATGCAACAATGACTTCAAATACCCTGGACAGGAAAAGCCTTTGATGGCTTCATTAAACTTCTGAAAGGCTAGAATGTCATTAACAGTGAACAACTGGCAGAGTGGTCTGCAACGGATTTGAAGAAGTGAATAGAAACCGTAACATGGGTGATTCTGTAATTCATGGAAAGAAGTCTGCCTTTTATTCTTAGTAAAATTAGAAGCCATTGATAAGTTTTATGCAGAGGAATAATAAAATTTGACTTACCTTTTAGATCACACTTGCTACTTTGTGGAGAATAGTTTGAAGGGAACAATAATAGACAAAGGAAACAAGTTAGTAAACTATCTTCCAGGCAAGAAAGGATAGTAATCTGAACTGAGACAGGAAAGTAGAGATGGAGAAAAGTAGACAGATTTGAAGAATAATTTGGGAATACAAGATACAAGAGAATACAAGATTCTATTGTATTGCTCATACAATACAACAGAATGTATTGATGGATGAGTACAGAAAGGGAGAAATAAATACATTTCTCTTTTTTAGAAGAAACAACTAAGTGGATTTTGACGATGTTTACCAAGGTGGCAAAGAGAAAGGAGACTTTGGAGAGATTTAGAGTAGAAAATCATGAGTTTCTGTTTTTGGATAGATTGTGTTTGTAAGGTATATGTAACACCCAGCTGTATTGTCAGATAAACATTCTGAAATGAAATTCAAGAGCTTGGGGATAAATATAAACATTTGGGAGCCATCAGAATAAATACTGAGTTCACATTTATGTCAATTGATGAGATCACCTAGAAAATGTTTGTTGAAGAAGCAAAGAAGATCTAGAACCTAAAATTAAGAAGCCCAGATATTTAAAGGAAGGGTAACCAGCTAAGAAAATTAAGAAGACGCCAGCATTAAGTTTAAAAAAAATCAGTAGGGTGGTGGAACAGAAGCCAAAGGAGAAAAGTAAGTGGGAAAAAAATTAGTATTTACTGTCTCACATAATGGTGAGAAATCGAGCAAGATGTAGACGATGAAATGTTAATATTGAACCAGTTACGAGGTTTTTCAGTGGAATGCGGGGCTCAGGGAATTAGGCAGAGATGCCTGATCACAGAGGGTTGTGGTATAAATGGAAGGGGAAGAAGTGAGACAGCACAATGAGCAGCTGTGAGCAGAAAGAAGCTATGGGTGGTTTGAAGAAAAAACAGAAGGTATAAAGTTCTCATTTTCAAAGTGGAAACATGATCCTATTAGAAGAAAATGAAAGGATAAATGAGTGGTATGGAGCGGAAGTTTGAAATTTGAGATCACAGAGTCGTGTGATCTTTCTCCAGCAAAGTTTCCCCACTCAAATTAAATCATAAAATGCCACATGGCCAAGTTTTGCAGAGTAACTAAAATGGAAGGAGAGAGGGCTAAGGGATTGAAGGATATTTGCCATGGAGTAATCTCATGATGGACAGAGATCACAATCAGGGTAAAAATGAAGCTTGGAGTGGACTGATAACAGGTGTGGCTCAGGGTTGCAGACTTGATGTATTTGAAGAATTGTGGCAGTAGAGATACCTGAATAAATGCTCCAGATAAATAAATGATCATTATTGGACAATGGAATATTTAAAACCAAGATTTCAGGGGTGGTAAGTTTTCTGGGGCTGAAAAGACATTAAGTGAAAGTGGTTAGCCAAGAAGGAAAAGAAATTTGGAGATGAGAAGATGAAAGAACCAAAAAGCCTCCATTTTATATGTTTTATTTATGTGGATGCTGAAGTCACAAATAAATATACTGTACACAATTTAGGAATCTATATGCTTGAATAAAAGGGCCTTAATACATAGGTAAATAGACAACAGTAACAAAAAGATAAAGGAGGCATGCACTTCAAGAACAGTGGTAGGCATTTGCAGGAGGGAGATGGATAAAGAGCTAATATTGCAAACCAAAATCAAAGAGGACCCCAGCCAACCCTGTCATACCTCATGTAATCACTACGAGAAAGAACAACTTTCTTTTGAGAGGGCCAAGTAAAGCTGACAATAAAAAGGGACAGACAGTTTTTTAATAAAGCAAGAATAAAAGGAATGTTCCTAGAAAAGATGACACATTTGAGGTAGTTTTGTCATGAAGAACAAGAGAAATGGGATGGGAGTCAGAGGATCAAATTAAGGGCTTGGCAGAAGAGTATAGGCATGAGTTCTGTGAAGATAGATGTTCTTGTAGTCAAATGTCTAGCCATGACTAAGCAATGCAGGGCTATTGATCCATCTCTCAGAGAAAGTAGAGCATCTAGAACTATTAATCTTGTACAAAAATATTATCCTTGATGGTATAGAAGCTTATTAGAGAGAAGCTCCACAAGACTTGGACTAATGTGACTATGCAATCTGAACAACTCCCCAAGGCGAGGGGCAGGGTGCTAGCACTCACAGGCTGCTAGCAGCTTCCCAGGACTTTGAACCATATCATGTCCCATCAGCTGGCAAGCATTTTCACAGCCTTTCTCAGATTTCACTTCCTGAAGTGAAACTTTACTCACCTTTCTAGACCACAGTGCTTGAACTGAGTTCGTATTAAACTTACCGTCTGCACCGTTCTTGTTATTTAACTACATAGGAACTTTGCTAGAAAGTATTTCATACATATTTAACTCATTGTTACAAGTACCTAGTAAGTCTACAAAAACGCAGACATTATATTTTATCCTCAGGTAAAGGTACACATTTCTCAAATCACAAGTTCAGATCTGCTAATAGCCAACTGAATTTTTTCCACAACTAAACTCAGTGTTTGCCCATTCTTCTTGATGGGAGAAACTTAATCAGATCGATTTCAAACATATTCTTACATTTATGGGTTTCCCAAGAACATATAAATGGTATCTATAAGATATGTTCATCTATGCTGGCATATTGGGTTAAAAGCTATACTTTAAAACTCAAAAGAATAAATTTAAAACAAATTAATCATTACTTCATACAGCTCATGATGGAACACTTTATCTCAGAAGGATATTTAGGCCAGTCATTCACTCAACAGATATTTAGTATCTGCTATTGGTACCAAAGCTTACATTAGACACAAGAGACACAGGTAGGAGACAAAAGTTAATCGGACACAGTTGTTTGTCTCAGAAAACTTGAAACATATTAACATAAATATAAATTATTTCCCATAACTATGTGGTATATATATATAGCTATGATGGATCTATAAAATGACATCAGTATACACTATTTACAAAGACAGGATGGAGTGAATAAGAAAGAAAGGAAAGGAGAAGGGGATTTGATGCAAGTCCTCAACTTTTGAGGATGATGTCAAGAAAGGAAAACCACCTCTTCCATAGGACCACCACAACCACTGTCAGTATCTAGCAGCCCGCCTCAAAATAAACAGATCAGAGGAGCAGATCTTATGTTTTTACACTCTAAGGTCAGATATTTTCAATAACAGTGAAGGTAGTCTGTCTTCCTGTGGAGTGCAAGTCCCAGTGTGTGACTCAACTACCATTAAGGGGTTATTAAAACTTTTTATCAATAAACTACTGCATTTATGATATTGTAAATGAGCTATTAATTGAAAAAGGCATCTGCCAGGTAAGGCATGTGTATAAGTGGCAGACCCCACACGTGATCCTTTAAAAATGGTAAACCAAAAATTTAGGCATTGTCTAATTTATGATAGTTACATTGAAAAATGATTATCATTCATTTACGTCCCCAAAAGAAAATATTACACTTTTACTGTGCATTAATCTCCTAGAAGATCTTACAATATTTGTTTATATTGATTTATATTTCCAAGCAGTATTTTTTATAATCTGAAAACAAATATTTCAATGTTTCTTCTGTTTTTTAACACAGAAACTTTTTCTTCCACCCAGGTGTATAAGCAAAAGTATTTGACTTTAATATAGCAAATATGCAGAGGTAGAAAAAATAAGTTTATTAAATGCTCATAATTATTTATAAAATATACAGCAAAGGTGACAAAATCATAATAATTTATATAATACTGGAATATTCTATAAAAGATGGTTGTCCTTTGGTTTAAATGATATAATTTTGAGATTAAACATGTTTCAACAAGCTTTTTTTAAAAAAACTAGTAGACCATGGGGATAAAAAAAACCTAGAATGGTCATGAATAAACTAACAGAAACCAAAACAAGCAAGATACAAAGTACGCCTTATTTAATTAAAGTTCAGATAAACTAATGTACACATACTACAAATTTAATCTGTCCCTAGGCATTACTAAACTATATAACCAAATCTTACATAGTTGATTTCTGTGGGGAAATCTAGCATTACCACAGTTTGTAGTCAATATTCAATGAGTCTTCTGAATTTTGCTCCTTTTTCTTCGAGGTAAGAGAGTCAAGTTACTACTCAAATAATTACCTAAGAACTGATTTACAAATAGTAATTACACTTGATCTTTAAAGGAGGAAAACCAACACTGATAGTAACAGGTAGGTGGTTTTCAAAACTTTAAATATATGTGACCTCAATAAAAGAATTCCCATTTTAATTAATTTGCTAAGAGTTAATTACCTAACCTGTATTTATGTCCCAAGCTAAAATGTATGTGATTAAAAAAAGATGATAGATGATAGATAGATTGATTGATTGATAGATAGATAGATAGATAGATAGATAGATAGATAGATAGATAGACGGACAACATACAATATAGGTTATTTCTGTTATATTCTTAATCACATGCATATACATATATAACATATACACACAGAAATCTTAAAAAGAAATTTTGATGGCATTCTTAGGACATCATAAAATGCCTATTTATTTAGTGCCCCTTCTATTTTTGACTTAGACTAAATTCAACTTTGAATTGTGATTCAGCCTTCTTCCTACTTACGATAAAAGAAAGAAAAGACTTATCCATATTCACCAAAAAAGAGAAACATATTAAAACGAGAGGAAGTAAAACTGACTATACTTGTTTGAAGAGGAAGCAAAGGCTAGTAGATCTTTCAGGTTGGGCCAATATGAAGTATGCTTTGCAAGAATACAGTAAACAAATACCTTCTTTGAAATGGGTTTACATTTCCACTCACTCAAACATCACAATATTTGTAAGGAACATTTTCATGGGTAGAAAGTGAATACAAATTTAATTTAAAATCCAGATTTTATTTGAAAATTAAATAGGTTCATTTAAAACTAAGTTACATAACAAAGAAATTGTGAAGGACCCTTTCAGTTACTTTGTTCTTGCAATAATACAGATACAATAAATTGCCTAAGTGACAGTTGTTCTATTGGGAAGTTAAAGGCAAAGGTGGAAGAATGTTTCCTTCAGCATCTTCATCCATGCTTTCTAAATTAATTCAACAACTCTTCTATGAAATAGTACTAATTACAAAGCCAAGAGTAAGCTCTCCATCTCTGTTAGTTATTGCATTAGTTTGCTAAGGTAGCCATAACAAAATACCAAAAACCGAGTCACTTGGATTAAGGCCCGTATCACCATTCCCATTTTAATGTAATCACCTCTGTAAAAGCCTTATCTCCAAAACAGCTTCATTCTGAGGAACTGTGGGTTAGGATTTCAACATATGAAGTTGGAGGGGATACAATTTAGCCTATAACAGTTATTATTTGTGTCATCATGTTCATTACATTAATTCATTTAAAAATATTGTCTTATTTAATCTTCATAGCTACACTACAAGGTATGTTTTTTTAAATCTCCATTTAACAAAAGATTCTAAGACCTCAAGTATCTCCATCAAGCTTCTTAAACAAGAAGTGATGAAACAAGAATGCCTTCTGTGAAATTAAGTTTCTTCTGGAAAGTGTGTAACCAAGAAAAGTTCCAATGTGGACATTTTTCCATATCATCACTCTTTCCAACCTGCTGTAGGAAAGTCCAACTTGTAGCTTAAAAACATGCTCCCTTTAGACAGGCACTGCAGCCACACACAAATTAACACTACAAATTGTTGGCCCAGCAAAAGTTCTCCAATTCTTAGTTGCAAATTCTTTCTCACTGGTCAGGATTCAAAGCTTCAGTCCCAAAGAGTTGATGAGCATTTATCCTTCATCACAAGTCTTCTTGCATCAGGGTTCCAGCTTTAATGTTTGGAAATGAAAAACCAGCATCATGAAAATGGCCAAAAGAGAATATCTAAAAACATGAGACTGAAACACTCATACTTGCTTTGGAGCATAGTATGGTTACCATGGCAGCAGCTTTGGTGACAGACAGCAGATAGCAGCAGCTACAGATTCTTTTAGTCTATATATTATATACATATAATATACCAGGTATTCAAATAGTCATGTGCCACAAAACAACATTTCCATCAATGATAGACCACATGTACAATGGTGGTCCCATAAGATTATAATATCATATTTTTACTGTACTTTTTCTATATTTAAATAAGTTTAGATACAAAAATACTTGCCATTGTATTAAAATTGCCTACAGTGCTCAGTACAGTAATATGCTGTGCAGGATTGTACCCTGGGAGCAATAAGCTATGCCATATAACCTAGGTGTGTAGCAGGCTATACCATCTAGGTTTGTGTAAGGACATTCTGTGATGTTCACACAATGACGAAATCACCTAACGATGCATTTCTCAGAAAGTACTCCCATCATTAAGTGACTATATACTATATACTAAAAGCTATTCAACTGAGCTCAACAGACATACTCTGGAACCCTCCTCTGTGGACTCTACGTTTGGGAAGGTCTTTATTTCACTAAGACTAAGCTCTTTTCAGAAGTTTCGGTACTTTCTCCAGTCCATAGAGATCACTCTGCAGGCCTCCACACCACGTTATTCTATCCGACCACACAGATGTCTTTATTCTTGTTTTTCTTTCACTCCTTATTCATTCTTTTCTCTTTTCTCTAAGGAATAAAATAACTGAAAAAAAGGTACTTTCCAACACAAGCTCCAGCAAAAATCTAATGTGTTATTTTATTCTGATTTAGAAGCATTTAGATGTAACAAAGAGAAATTGTTAGGGAAATAATATTCAAAGCTATGACTAAAATGGTAGATTTTATCCTCTATAATTTTCATTTGTTTATGTTCATAGTTAGGAATAAAGATATGCTATAAGAATCTCTAATGATTTAAGCTGGCAGGATATATTTGCTTGTTTTGTCACATTATATTTTCCAAATTCGAAACTGTTAAATAATTTTATTGTTCTCTTACTCCTAAATGCCACATAATAGGTAATATTTTGAGTTAATTATTCTTGCTAGTTTATACAGATTATATATTATTTATAAAACAGAAAAAACATATATGTATTATGTAT
>NW_012106408.1:1679870-1701380 GCF_000951045.1 Mandrillus leucophaeus
ATATTATATATTTTTTCTATGTTTTTCCAAATGACATTTTAACAGGTGACAGCATTTCCTTTTAAACAACATAACAACAATGACTACTGATTTAAAAAAAAAAATTCCATTTCTAAAAGGAAATTTTCTGTGCAATATAAAAATAACTTAGAATATTTATGTCCTCTTTATTCATTCCATTATTCCACCCTTTTATAATCATACTGTTTTATTCTACTATAAAAAAGAGGGAAATACTTTAGTCTTCGGTGACTTTCTGAATCTGCCCTGCGTCACTGATGTGAGTACTCCCTATGGCCTTTTCAAAATCAACTTCCTGTGAACCAGTTGAGTTTTTGTGCCTCCACCCTAGTAGCTATGATAAGGCAGTTCTCAGGCTAAGAAGTATCACAATGCCTTTCAAAACCAATTGATTTTAATAGTTTATTTTGCCAGTTGGAAAAGAAAAGTACATGAGATATACATGGGTTGGGTTTTGTTAGGTATAAGATAAGTTTTCTTTATACTAGAAAATACTTAACAAAGGAGCCAGTTAATTTGTAACATAATTTTATTGGTAAGTCTATGAAATGGCAGATGTCCTTTTTCTATTTATGTGTTAAGTTCAGTGCTGGCATTAAACTCAATAACATACAGAGATACAAACTTTGAGAAGGTTAGTTTCAATACAAAAGCCTATATGCTGACCTTTTAAAAAGTTGATGTTAGTCACAACATAGGAAGTTGGGAATAAATTCTTAAATATTGTGCAATCAACCTATTGGTAACACGTTCTCATGATTTCTGCCAGCTGGCACAAGCATAGGAACTTCACTCACAAAATAAAAGTTTAAGAAACTTATTGTTTTCTTAAATGAAGTGGTCGGAATTTGAAGCAACAATTAGTATATAAACTCTGACTAAGCAGAGGTAACTGGGCTGATCCTGAGTATAAAACAAGGCCTAAAAAGAAAGGCTGTGCCTTTAAGAAGTTTACAAGATACTTTTAAAAAAATACATAAACACAAAATATACCAACTCAAGAAACTGGTCACCATATCCTATGATTATGAGAAATAGGATATTCAGTGGATGAACAAACATTCTCTCACAGTCCTTAATGAGTCTTAAGACATGTTTTCTCTAAAAGGTTATCTTCTATATGTAAAATAACCTTCACCCACAAGGCCAATTGTTTTTTTCATAAATCTTTAAAAGGACGGCATCCTGAGCTTGCCAGATTTTCAAGACTCTAAAAAAATTATTGGCTCAAAACTATGAAAATAAAATTATAAATTAAAATTATTAACTGATTAATAAAGTGTTTTCAAAATAGTATGTTATACCAACTATTCAATTACACTGAAACACAGTTTATCTAATTACATAAAAATGATGTTGAATGTAAGATGTGGGACCATCTTAATATATTTGACTAACACAGTCCAACCTCTAAGAGAGTCTAGAGTCTATGAAGGCTTTTGAATGGTCATGTTCCCACCAAAGCAGTCACATGACACTGTTAAGTATTTTGAGTAAACAACATTTTTAAACAAGAAATCAATTTTTAGTTCTATCAAATGATATTGTTAAACATTTCAAGTAAACAACACTCAAACCAGAAATTAATCTTTAGTTTGGTCTAGTACTTACATAATTAGATAGCAGAATTAAAAGCATATGAATAATTCCACAAAACTCAAAGGAAATAGAATGTCTTTACTAAAATAAAAAAAGAATATAAAAGGTATAATCATCCTCTGATCTGAACTATGTAGTAAAATTTTAGTAAATGTAACACCCAAATCACAGCAGTGACATTCTAATTGTTCCATTTTCAATCATTCCCCCCACTACTGCTAACTTTGTTGGCAGATGAATTTTCTCTCTGAAAAAAATTATTGTTCTTGCCTCCAAGTCTCAGTTCATGTTTCCCTCTTGGGCAAACTCTTTGCCTTTCTCTTCCCAGATCCAAATCTACCTATCTTTTCAAACTTTGCATTGAGAGAAAAACATTTTATGTGAATTAACAAAGATGTGATGTCTTACTGTTACTGGTCACGAAAGACACACCTATTTCTTTACATTTTTTTCTTCAATTTTGAGAAGAATTTTAACTGCCTTAGTCTTTTTTATCTGTTTCTTTGTAGCCACAGAATGGGAGCTAAATGGGGAGAACCGCAATATCACCTCAGACACGATGGTCCAGAACCGCCTGTGCTCACACAAGACCCATAATTGTGTGCTACCCATTGCCTATTCCTATCCCCTGAATCCAAGAGGGCTGCCTCAACAGTAACCTGGAGTTGGACTATACACACTGTCACTGGTGAATGATCCTCCTTCGCTGGGCTCTGATCTCTCTTGCCCAGGTTCTGCCTTGGTTCTTGATCAGGGGTTCCGGGACATTCTCACTAAGTTCTGGATCTGTTCCCTCTCTGGCCTATGCTTCAACACTATTGACAATTTGGTTATTGCTCTCTTTATGGTTCTCATCTTCACTTTTTATGCTTTCCCACTTTAAGGCCTTCTCCATCACTCTGAATTGCTCATCCATGGCCTCATTCACCATTTTCCTTTCTTCTTGTATTATTTCTTAACTCTTAGCTTCTGCAT
This sequence comes from Mandrillus leucophaeus, assembly GCF_000951045.1. Lineage (NCBI taxonomy): Eukaryota > Metazoa > Chordata > Mammalia > Primates > Cercopithecidae > Mandrillus > Mandrillus leucophaeus. The sequence continues at coordinate 1,682,466 of NW_012106408.1, forward strand.
TCTTCTCTAATCTTACTTAACCAATCTTGTTCTCCTGGTTGAAGTTATACATCCTACATTATAACATTTATTATTGTTTTTAAAACAATTTTATTTTTCCCCAGGTTTATTAAGGTAAAATTGACAAATAAAAATTATATATATTTACAGTATACAGCTTGATGTTTTGATAAGTGTATACATTGTGAGACATCGTCGTCATTGCATACATTGCGACACACTATATATCTTGTGAAACATGCTAATAGATTTTTTAAATAATGTTTATCCTGAGTAACAATATTTTGATAGGTTTTTCCATATTGTTTAATCTGGCAGCACTTTACGAAGCAGGTTATCATTTTTCCCTCATTACTATAAAAAAAGTTAGACTCAGCAAACTTAGGTCTTGGTCTCTCTGACTTCAAGTCTGCTTTCTGGTCATTACAATAGTAGCTCCCATATTAGAGAGATTCTAAAAATAAGATTCTCGGGACATATCTTGGAACTTCTGATTCCAGAGGTTGCAGGGGCCACTCCAAATGACTCCAACAGTGATGTAGTTTTGGGAACCGATGTACTGCACATATTGCCACCATCCTACTGTAACCTCCAGTATGATGCAATCCACCGTTGAAATTAAACCGGAATCATTTTTAAAACCACAGTGTCTTCTTACAAATTCATGAGACATATTTTGTTCACAGGTGTTTCACACACTAGTCTGCTCATATGAAGAATATATTATATGGTCTAGATTATTTGCTAGACCCGTTCTTTCTCCTGCTCTGTCTTCTTACCCAGACCCATTTGAATGACAGTCAGTTAACACTAGTACTTCAGTTTAAGTCTTGGAATGAGAATTTTTCTCTGTAGGCCTAGCAGACCTATATAAGGACCAAAACCCTGTTCATGAGGTCATGATCATATAGCCATCTCTAAGTTGCATTGTGTATTGGGAAGAAATAAGAATGAAGTACCAGCCTGGTCTTCTATCATAATTGGCATTGAAAAGCGTATGTAATTGTATTGCTTATATAAGGAGATCAAATTTTAACATAAGTATTCTAAATAAATATTTCTCTCGGAATATAGTCATGAATATTTTTCTTGACTTGAGGATATACTTTATTATATTGCTATATTCCAACAAAAATGAGAAAAAATTCTATTCTTTCCTCTCAGACCTTCTAGGTTTGCAACCTAAAGTCACATATTTTAAAAATGCAAAATGAGATACATAGAATAGTTTTATATATATATGATTATTTTGTTTTTTTGCTTCTGTGCTTTCCACATCAAATGTATGTCAAAACACTCAAAAGCTTTAGAACAGTGAGGAAATCTTCAGACTGATGGATTTAAAAAATAAGATCAAAGCATCTAGACCGCTATTTACCAATCATGGTAGTGACCATAATTTTTCCACATTTATACAGGCAAGGAAATGAGGTATAGAGATATCCAGTAATCTTCTAAATCAATTAAGGATTCACCAGAGATACACAGAGAAAACACAGGATTTATGACTGAAGACTGTTTTTTGGATTCAGTAGTACCTCATGATGCTGTCATTAATGTTTCTACAATGCTTTCTCATGGATACAGAATCCTCTTAGTCAACACTCTCAATTGTGTTTATCCTGTAAGTCAATAATTTAAAAAAAAATTTTTTTTTAAGAGATGGAGTTTTGCCATATTGCCTAGGCTGGTCTCAAGAAATCTGCCTGCCTCGGCCTCCCAGTGCTGGGATTAAAGGCGTGAGACACCATGAATGGCCCAAAAACTGATCTTTTCAGCCCAATATAAAGAAGGCCAAAGGAGGAATGTTGCCTCTGCCTGGCTGTCTCATCTGTGGTAGAGCTAAAAGTAAACAGATCAGGGCCTTGGTTGGTGAGGACTTCACTTTAAAAGTTTCAGTTGAATATAGTTGATTTTGGGATAAGTCCAAAGAGAGAAGAAGGTTCTACTTCTGAGATGGAAGCCTATGAAGGCATTATGCCAGGAAAGATGTTAAAAGCCAGGAAATGAATCAGGATGGTTATGAATGGAGAAAGTCAAACACATCACTAAATCAGGAGGGCCAGGCAGATGAGAAACCAAAACATGCAGCCAGCTTTGGCAAATGCTCATTACAAATGAGATTCCAGCCAGAAGAGCTGATGGTTTATTCATTCACTCCATTGTTCTTTTTATGTATGACATAATGGTTCAGTGTAATTTCCATAAAGCAAGACAGATCTATTCATTTTAGGTTGTTGTGTTCATTAAATGGAATAATCATGTTTTCTAAATGCTGACCTATTGTTTGGTATTGCACCTTTCGTGAACTCCAAAAATAATCTAAGAGGAAGATCTTAAGCTTTAGTATAAGTGGCATCTTTTTTCAAGGATGAAAATTTAACATGGAAGCTAGTGTTAAATTCCTGACAAATATTCATTCATGTATTCAACAAACATACTTTCTATTATACTCAAGACAGGATGGTGTTAGGAGCTAGAGACTGAGTATATTACTAAATGGCCATGGCCTTAATATTTAGTAATGTGAATTTAAGGGGAACAAGAAGTTCTCCAGTTCTCCAGTTAAATTATTATTGCTCAGAGCAAGCTATTAGATATAAATCTGAGAAACAAAAGAAAGACCAGTTAGATAATCTATTTATGCCTTGGAGAACTAAGCAAAATGAGAATGCTTCTAATTTGCTTTGCTTGAATAAACTCCAATCAAAAGACCGTCCTTTTGCATAATAACCATAATAACATAGTAGATAGTTTTATAAATCTCACATTTATAATTTGAAGTTTTGACAAGGCATTTCTAAGTGGCATTTTAGGATTCTTATCAATTATTTTATTGACTGTAAAATTACGTTTAGTGACTTGCTTAAGCTTTCTCTGCAAATCAGGAGTTAGAATCAAATCCTTGCTGTACTTCATAATACTATTTCCGAACACTATAAAATTTTTCCAGTTATAAAAAGCACTATTTTATCTGTTATATGGTACAGCTGTGGATTGTAGTAAAAACTACAGACTTTTTACCACTTTTCTTGGTCCTGAAGGAAAGGAGACAGAAGATGTCCATGTCTGCTTCATAAAACATTAGAAAAGGTGGTCTTACAGATGGAAAAACATTCACTTGAGATAATTGTAAAATTCAAGCCTAATTAAATCCTAGCATTGAGAGGTTTATTATTGCTTCTTCTTATTTAATGTATAATCATTGATAAAGAAATACCTCTAAAATGGACCTTTGAAAACTAAACATGTGTTTACTTTTTCTGTAACAAAAAGGTGAGGGAACTTGAAAAGTTAGCTTCTTTATATGTTTATGTGTGTGTTTTGAGTGTATTTAATTTTCTGCTTATTTAGTTTTCTTTTATAATTTAATTTTGCTGCTCATTAAAATACTAAGTTATATAAAGTACTTAGAAAAGACATATAGATATTTTTAAATTATATACATGTCATTAAATACTCACGACAACCCTATGAGATAATAAATTATTATCCTTATTTAGTGAATTGAGGAACTGAAGCACAAAAATATGTAAATAACTTGTTCTGAACATTCTCATTTTATATTTCAACAATATCACTGAAATTTGCTGTTCAAGTATCACAAGTAAACTATTCCTTGAAGGATTTTCATGTAATATAAAAATAACAGGCAGGAAATTCTCCTTTCAATTGTTGATTTTTAAGATACATTTAAGTTAAAATGTAATTCCTGAATTAATTTATTTGTCTTTCTTGAAGTTAGACAGCCAATGTGTATTTGAGTTTAGGACTGAATTCAAGCTAGGCATTTTCATGGAAATTAACATATACAAATATAAGTCATTATTTTAAAAAATTTCCCCGCTATAAATAGAAAAGATTTTTAAATGAAGCAAATAGATACATTAACTATCTTTCTTTTTCTTTCCCTCTAGATATTGATTTTTCTTTTTTCCAAACATTAGTATCTTTAAAAATTATATTTGTTTATAATCACTGATTTTACTTCTGTATCAAATCCAAAGCGTGGGGAGGGGCATGGTGGAAAGATATCCAAATAGAAACAGCTCAGGTCTGCAGGTCTGCAGCTCCTAGTGAGACCAGTGCAGAAGGCGGGTGATTTCTGCATTTCCAACTGAGGTACCCAGTTCATCTCATTGGAACTAGTTAGACAGTGGGTTCAGCCCACAGAGGGTGAGTGGAACTAGGGTGGGGCATCCTCTCACCTGGGAAGTGCACCTGGGAAGAGCACAGGGTCAAGAAACTCCCTCCCTCAGCCAGGGGAAGCCTTGAGCAACTGTGTCTTGAGGGACGGCGCACTCCGGCCCAGATACTGTGCTTTTCCCATGGTCTTTTCAAACCACAGACCAGGAGATTCCCTCTGGTGCCTACACCACCAGGGCCCCGGGTTTCAAGCACAAAACTGGGCAGCCGTTTGGGCAGACACCAAGCTAGCTGCAGCAGTTTTTCTTCGTACCCTGGTGGTATCTGGAATGCCAGTGAGACAGAACTATTCACTCCCTTGGAAAGGGGGCTGAAGCTAGGGAGCGGAGTGATCTTGCTCAGCAGATCCCACCCCCACAGAGCCCAGCAAGCTAAGATCCACCAGCTTGAAATTCTCACTGCCAACACAGAAGTCTGAAGTCGACCTGGGATGGGATGCTTGAGCTTGGTGGGGGAGGGGCGTCTGCCGTTACTGAAGCTAGAGTAGGCGATTTTCCCCAAACAGTGTAAACAAAGCCACAGAGAAGTTCAAACTGGGTGCTGAACCCACTGCAGCTCGGCAAAGCCTCAGTAGCCAGACTGGCTCTCTAGATTCCTCTCCAGACAGGGCATCTCTGAAAGAAAGGCAGAAGCCCCAGTCAGGGGCTTACAGATCAAACTCCCATCACCCTGGGACAGAGCACTGGGGGGAAGGAACAGCTGCGGGCACAGCTTCAGCAGGCTTAAAGGTTCCTGCCTGCAGGCTCTGAAGAGAGCAGAGGATTTCCCAGCACAGCGCTTGAGCTCTGCTAAGGGACAGACTGTCTCCTCAAGTGGGTCCCTGACCCCATGTCTCCTGACTGGGATACACCTCCCAGCAGGGTTCCACAGATGCCTCATACAGGAGAGCTCTGGCTGGCATCTGGCAGGTGCCCCTCTGGGACGAAGCTTCCAGAGGAATGAGCAGGCAGCAATCTTTGCTGTTCTGCAGCTTCCACTGGTGATACTCAGGCAAACAGGGTCTGGAGTGGACCTCCAGCAAACTCCAGCAGACCTACCAAAGAGGGGCCTGACTGTTAGAAGGAAAACTGACAAACAGAAAGCAATAGCATCAACATTAACAAAAAGGACACCTAGGCAAAAATCCCATCTGAAAGCCACCAACACCAAAGACCATAGGTGAATTAATCCATGAAAATGAGGAAAAACCAGTGCAAAAAGGCTGAAAATTCCAAAAACGAGAATGCCTCTTCTCTAAAGGATCACCAGTCCTCACCAGCAAGGGAACAAAACTGGACGGAGAATGCGTTTGACGAATAGACAGAATTAGGTTTCAAAAGGTTGGTAATAACAAACTCCTCCAAACTAAAGGAGCATGTTCTAACCCAATTCCACGGAAGCTAAGAACCTTGATAGAAGGTTACAGGAACTGCTAACTCAAATAACCAGTTTAGAGAAGAATATAAATAATAAGAGCTATTTATGACAAACCCACAGCCAATAGCATACTGAATGGACAAAAGCTGGAAGCATTCCTTTTGAAAACCGGCACAAGACAAGAATGCCTTCCCTCACCACTCCTATTCAACGTAGTATTGGAAGTTCTGGCCAGAGCAAGCAGGCAAGAGAAAGAAATAAAGGGTATTCACATAGGAAGAGAGGAAGCCAAATTGTCTGTTTGCAGATGACATGATTGTATATTTAGAAAACTCCATCATCTCAGCCCAAAAATTCTTTAAGCTGATAAGCAACTTAAGCAAAGTCTCAGGACACAAAATCAATGTGCAAAAATCACAAGCATTCGTATACACTAATAATAGACAAACAAAAAGCCAAATCATGAGTGAACTCCCATTCACAATTGCTACAAAGAGAATAAAATACCTAAGAATACAACTTACAAGGGATGTGAAGGGCCTCTTCAAGGAGAACTATAAACCACTGCTCAAGGAAATAAGAGAGGACGCAACAAAATGAAAAAACGTTACATGCTCATGGATAGAAAGAATCAAGAGTGTGAAAATGGCCATACAGCCCAAAGTAGTTTATAGATTCAATGCTATTACCATCAAACTACCATTGGTTTTCTTCACAGAATTAAAAAAATGCTTTAAATTTCATATGGAACCAAAAAAGAGCCCATATAGCTAAGACAATCCTAAGCAAAAAAAAAAAAAAAAAAAAAAAAAAAAAAAAAAAAGGCTGGAGGCATCACGCTACCTGACTTCAAACTATACTACAAGGCCACAGTAACCAAAACAGCGTGGTACTGGTACCAAAACAGATATATAACCCAACAGAACAGAACAGAGGCCTCAGAAGTAATGCCACACATCTAGAACCATCTGATCTTTGACAAACCTAACAAAAACAAGCATTGGGGAAAGGATTTCCTATTTAATAAATGGTGTTGGGAAAACTGACTACCCATATGCAGAAAACTGAAACTGGACCCCTTCCTTACACCTTATACAAAAATTAACTGAAGATAAATTAAAGACTTAAATGTAAGACCTAAAACCATAAAAACCCTGAAGAAAACCTAGGCAATACCATGCAAGACATTGGCTTGGGCAAAGACTTCATCACTAAAACACCAAAAAGAATTGCAACAGAAGCACAATGGACAAATGGGATCTAATCAAATCAAGCTTCTGCACAGCAAAAGAAACTATCATCAGAGTGAACAGGCACCCTACAGAATGGGAGAAAATTTTTTCAATCTATCTATGTGACAAAGGGCTAATATTCAGAATCTACAAGGAACTTAAGCAAATTTTAAGAAAAAAAAATCCCATTAAAAAGTGGGCGAAGTATATGAACAGACACTTCTCAAAAGAAGACATTTATGTGGCCAAGAAACATATGAAAAAAAACTCATCATCACTGATCATTAGAGAAATGCAAATCAAAACCACTGTGAGATACCATCTCACGCCAGTTAGAATGGCAATCATTAAAAAGTCAGGAAACAACAGATGCCGGAGAGGATGTGGAGGAATAGGAATGCTTTTACACTGTTGGTGGGAGTGTAAATTAGTTCAACCATTGTGGAAGACAGTGTGGCAATTTCTCAAGGATCTAGAACTAGAAATACCATTTGACCCAGCAATTCCATTACTGGGTATACACCCAAAGGATTATAAATCATTCTACTATAAAGACCATATGCACCTGTATGTTTATTACAGCACCATTTATAATAGCAAAGAATTGGAGCCCATCAATGATAAACTGCATAAAGAAAATGTGGCACATACACACCATGGAATACCATGCAGCCATAAAAAAAAAACAATGAGTTCATGTCCTTTGCAGGGACATGGATGAAGCTGGAAACCATCATTCTCAGCAAACTAACACAGGAACAGAAAACCAAACACCGCATGTTCTCACTCATAAGTGGGAATTGAACAACGAGAATATATGGACACAGGGAGGGGAACATCACACACTGGTGTCTCCCTGGGGGTGTGGGGCAAGGGGATAGCATTAGGAGAAATACCTAATGTAGATGACGAGCTGATGGGTCAAACCAACATGGCACACATATACCTATGTAACAAACCTAGATGTCCTGCACATGTACCCCAGAACTTAAAGTATAACTTAAAAAAAAGAGAGAAACAAAAATAGAATTAATAGAACATAAAGTAAGAGATACAGAAAGCACGGTCAAAATGTATAAATCTGTTTAATTGGAGTACTGGAAGGAAAGGAGAGAATAGGGCCGAAGCAATACTTAAGGAAAAATAGCCTATTCCACAACCTTTTCTCTTTATTTCTGAATTCATTATTCTATCCTTCAATGACAATTTTTGCCTCAAGTGTGTTATCTGGTAAACATTCTCTTCTATTTTTGAATGCCTGCTGTGTGTATTGAGTAAATGGAAGAGCTGAGCTTGAAGGACAAGTCTTGCTGATGCTGGAGTTTAAGGATTGCCCTTTCTCCTGTACCATGCTGCATCCTTCACACCCTCTGGCCCCTGCTCCGATGCTATATTCTCTCTCAGCGATACTCTTTTCATCTATGTAAATAGAAAGGCATCTTTTCATTTGCCACATTCCTTTCTTTTCTCTCAGGAATCACTGTCCTGTGCTGCCTGGTGTTCAAAATCCGAAAACCAGTGTTTTACATACTTTGTTTTTCTAATTGTTGCTTAAAATGATAAATCTGGTCCCTATTGTTTTATGCTGGTGGGAACTGTTGAAGTCCATGCACATAATTTTTGTAACTACAAATGGTTGTTTATACTTTGTAAGGACTTCTTACAAATAAAGTATTTCACATAAAGGCAGTTCATGTAAAAAAAAAAAAAAAAAAATTCCAAAAGGTATTGAACTAGTACCTGTGAATAATTGTATAAGGCAATTTCTTGTTAGAGTGATCATGCTTAATAAGTATTACACAATCAGATAAGGTTTAGGCAAACTTTTCACTCATCAGACTTCAAAGAACAGAGTCCTACTCAGGATGTTAGTGAAAGCACACATCTCCACTCAGGTGTGGAGATTTCCTGAAAGAGGGCTTTAGATCATTCTTTGCCGGTACTTCAGTGTTTTCTGGCAGTCTTTTCTATTTGCCTCTTCTACAGGGAACAGCAGAATTCCACGCATCTCACTCATAACTTTCAAGGTAGGTCTGCTTACCATTTGCAAAAAAAAAAAAAAAAAAAAAAAGTGATTTTTAAAAAGCTACTGCCAAGAGTTTTAGAACATTTACTCAGAGCCGACTGTGAATCACAGGAAGTCATTTTGTGGCCAAAGGCTGACTCTAACAATCTAACTAGGTTAGTAGGTCGTTGAAATGTTTTTTCCTTTACTTGAAGCTGATCTTTTTGGTGGTGCGGGGTGGGGGGAAATGCCATAATCAAATGTCAACATGATTCATTTTTCATAATTAGCTAGGAAAGAGTTACAGTCTGCGAAAAAAGAAGCCCCCATTTGCCCATCTCTTTCAAGGTATGCTGCCAACAGTAGTGTGACTTAGGGCTCTTTTTCTAGCTCCTGTCTTCCCGTAACTTGCTCTCTTCACTGAACCAACTCACAACATAGGTAAATATATAGTCTCTACTTTTATTTTACCATGATAATGGTGAAAATTCCTTAATTTTCCCCTCAGTGCTTCTATGTTCATCTGCATGTTTTAGCACTGAGATGCATGTTCTTAGTTTTTCTATTTACACAATTCATTTTGAACAATTTAGTTGTTGTCAATTCAATTATTATTCACCCCAAATTTTTAAATGTGAAGTTAAAATTATTTTGTTTCTTTCATTTTTAATTGAAAGATAGAAGTGTTTAGAAGAGAGGAAAAGGCAGCAAAATGCGGTAGAAGTAGTAGCGGACAAGAGGGTAAGGAACCTGAGTCTAAAGCACACTCATTCATTCAGATATTCCATAAGTGTTTCTATATCTCAAATTCTGTGCCAGATACTGGCAACAATAATTGTGCGCAATGCTTTCATGATCCCTGCCCTCATAGCACTAACAGTCTGATGGGGAAGGCAAGAGGTAATCACATAATCACAAATAAAAATGTAACTAAAAAATCTGATAAGGGCATTATAATGCAGAAGAACTTGAGAGAGGTTAAAAAGCGCTTCCTGGAGGAAGTGTTATCTAACCAGAGACATGAGAGATAAGGTGGGGTAGGGAGCAGGGAAGGCTGGTCCAGGCAGAGGGAAGAGTTTAAGGAAAGGCCCTGAGCCAGCGGAGTGGTTTAAAGTAAGGATGAGAGTGATTTAAAGTAGGTAAGTGGAATAGAGGTTCCAGAAGGGACAGGAGAAGTCAGATCTTGCAGGACCTAATAGGACTTCTTAGTGATTTTGGTCATAAAGCCAGCAGTATTTCAGAGGAATTGAATTGATATGATTAGATTTTCATTTTGAAATGAATGTGCCCATTCTGTGGAGAATAAATTAGAAAGGTGCAAGAGCAGAAGCAGCAAAGAGACTTTGCAGGATTTCAGAATTAGCCTGTGGTCCTTTAGTAGTCCTGTGATGGATTATATGTAGTTAATGAGAGTGTCAGCTGAGACCTGTATCTTGCCATTAACTGAAATGAGGAACATCTTTGTAAGGGAATATCATGGATTTGGGTTTAGACTATTAACACTTTAAATATCTTTGAATATCTTTGAAACTGAGACTTTCAGGGATTCACTTTCTGTATCTATAAAATGAGAAAGTGAATAAATCAGCTCTTAGATACTTCTTTTTGCTATCTACTTTGGCTTTATTCTGTCTCCTTTAATTCTTATCCATAGAAGAAACTGGGATACATTGCCTGATTATAACCAGAAAATTTTAGAACTGAAAAAGAAGGAACTTCATGCTAATATTGATGAAGAATATTTGCTAAGTTAGAGGAAAAGATGTTTGGGGTGCAAACTGTCAACTATAGTTTATTGTTCTTGTCTCTAAACTGAATACGGCATTAAATTCCCTGATTTATTTGCCACCTGTTCTTAATCATTACAGGTCTCTTTTCCAAAGAAAGTGTGGGTATATTAGTTTGCTCTCACACTGCTAATAACGGCACACCTGAGACTGCGTAGTTTATAAAGGAAAAAGGTTTAGTTGACTATTTCACATGACTGGGGAAGCCTCACAATCATGGCAGGAGGCAAATGAGCAAAGACACGTCTTACATAGTGGAAGGCAAGAGAACTTGTTCAAGGGAACTTCCATTTATAAAACCATCAGACCTCATGAGACTTACTATCACAAGAAAAGCATGGGGGAAACTGCCCCAGTGATTCAACTACCTCCACCTGGCCCCACCATTGACATGTGGGGATTATTACAATTCAAGGTGAGATTTGACTGGAGACACAGCGAAACCATATCAGTGGGAGAACCCCAGTTATACCAAAGAATTTTTTTAAAAGAAAATGCCTTTAAAAAATAGTCAAAAGGTAGTAAATACACAAAAATAAAAGATCAATAAGTAAATTTTAAGGTCAAGTCTACAAATGCATTCATTAATGGTGCATATATCTCAGAACATCTAAACCATAATTAGCTCAAGACAATACTGCATTTGCAATGATAATACAGGATTCGTCCTGAAAATAGTGGCAATTGCAGCCACCTACATGGGAATGCTGAAAGTAGGAATTCAGCTAGTGTAGCAGGCAGCCCCTAAGATGGCCCCTAATGATCCTACCTCTTCTCATTTACACCGTTGAATGAGGGCTATACTTATTGACTCTCTTCTAACAAACAGAACATGTCAGAAGTGATGGAATGTCATTCCAGGATGCAGTCTTAAAATCTCAAGGGAACAGCAAAAAATGTTCCCATGCTCCAATCTCTCCCAACTTCCACCTCAGGCAAGTCTTGAAACAACATTAAAAAATCAAAATAAAAAAAAATCAAAAGACCATAATTTCTTGAGAGACCTTGACCTACAGGCAACCAGCCAAGGCATGCTGGGGTTTTGTACTCAGAAAGTGTTTTAAAACACTAAGTGTTAGAGTAATTTGTTATGCAGCAATAGATAGCTATTACAGCTACAGGAAATATTCACCAGACATCATTATAAAACACTAAATTAGATTCTTTAGTTAACTGTAGTGGAACCATGCCAGTTTGGCTCATGAAAAACAAAATTTTATTATTCCTAGTAACTCATTTTGCTGTACTAAATCATCCTTGGTTGTATTAAACCATGAGTTTGTAGAATTCCCAAGCCATTTTTTCCATAAGAAATGAAGAGGGGATGCGAATTTCTGAATCAGTTCTTGATCTCTTGGCTGACACTGACTGCCTACCAGTGGGCCATAAACTTTACTTAACACAAGAAATAAACAAAAAAACAAACACATTAATCTATATCATCTGTGCTTTCTTTAAAATAAATGCAAAGTGGAGAATCTTGGGCTGTGGAGATCAGTATCTTCTGATGGGATGATCACTTTTAGTTGGAGATTGAGTACAGTTTAGGAAGAATCAAATTAGTGTGTTTCCCCAGAGAGCAAGATAATATCAAATGGAAGTGAAGGAAGAGGGCCACACTTCCACTTAGGATGTATAAATATGCAAAAAGAGCATCACTGTCAATATAACAATGAGAAAAACCTGGATAATCTATTATGTAAAATAGTCATTTTAATTGAGAGCTTACATCTCAAGGCAATCAGGTGAACTCCATTCCAAAGCGTGCCAAGCCACTCAGGAGAAATAGGACACATGAACTGTTTACCTTTGGCAGAGTACGGAAAGAAGAGGTGACAGTCACAAAAGCAGTTAAGAAAAACTCTGCAAAAATTGTAACAAATTATTAAAAACTGAGGGTTGGCTAGCATGAGCATTTAGAATCTCTGGGAGCCCCAAACACAAGGAGAGTCCCTATCCATTCATTAGCTCCACAAACCTCCTTTAGGTGCTCAGAAGGAAGACTGGGGACAGGGCAGGAGACCTGAGAGATCCTCTCCTTGGTAGCGAAGTTTTAGTACCTGCCAAAGACTGAGGGAAGAACAGGAATACCTAGAGAAGCCCATCCAAACTTCAGGTTCTGCTGCTGCGAGACAGAAACAAAACCCACCGATGCTCCAAACTTTTCTCAGATATGAAGCAAAAATACTAGAAGAGCGAGAAATCCACTCATGCCCAGGATCTGACCATGCTTTGACATGAGGCCAAAGGTGTTTGCTGCGGTTGTATGGGCATTCACCCCTCTCTTCTTTAAAATCTGCTCTTACCAGATTTGCATTCCTTTCATGTTATTGAAGTTTTCACATTCTGTTTTTGTTTGTTTGTTTGTTTGTTTTTCGGTTTTACTTCCTCCATTAACTCCAACAACTCTCCAATCTCTAGAGCTGTGCGATGTGTGGAGAAGTGCTCCTTAAGCCCTTTCCCCTTCTCAAACGTTCTCTCAGGTCTGTTTATGATGCTGATATTCACCTTTGGCAGGAAGGAGCACTCTTCCGCCAGTCACCCAAGCGGGCTTCCAGCTCCCATCCTCTTTGTTAGGGTTGACATTCCTAACAAAAACCTTGTCTCTTGGGGTTAACTCTTAGCAACTTGCTTGGTAAGGTGTGCAATAGGAAGCAAATGCATTGTCTTCCACTGAAGCTGGTTTGAACAGAACTTCACTGTAAGCTTCCAGAGGGAGATGGAAATTCTGCCATGTGTGTGGTAGGTTTTGTTTTATTTTTCCACATGGGCCCCACATTCCTAAAGAGAAAAGAACATCTGCTGTACCAGGAAAATTGCACATTAACTCTTAAAACCACCCTTTCTGGAAAGGAAAAACAGTCCTCCAAGGCAAGACAACCTCTGATCAGGGAAGGTGGCCTGTGGGCCAAAGTGTAATTGCATTTTGCTACAATATTGCCATTGGTGAAAGCGGACTTGGCTAAATGGTCAAAACTCTATTATCCTTTATTCTAGTGGCTGGTGTGACATACTTCTTAAATGTTTGTCGAATAGAAATAGAAGAAAAAAATAATGAATACAAGAGTTATGTTATTTTTGTGTTCTTGTGAAAGGCAACAGCAATCATTTTTCAGCCAGACATTTGGTAGAATTTAGCAGCAAGAAATAGCAACAAGACTTTCCCAACCAAGCTTTCATTTCCAAAAGTGGGAGAGTGGGGTTATTCAATGAGGCATTTTTAGAAGCTAAGAAGCAATAAGAAACATGCCAGAACTTTCATATTTGCTGAAGATACTTAGACAATGTAGGAAGGACTCTGTTTCACGCAACATCAATTTCCATGGTCCCTTTTGATTCAGCTAATATTTATGAAGCACTTGCTATTGAACAAGCATGGTGTTAGGCCCTGGGACTAGAATGGTGAACAAAAACTGACCTAGTCCTTACTCTAGTGTGTGTGCTGGCAGGGATGAGTAAGGACAGGAATTAATCAAATACCTACACTATCTGTATAAACTGAAGTAAACATTGTGAAGAAAAGAAACATGGAGAAAATAAAGGGCAGAGCTGATGCATGGTCAAATATATGATTTTTTAAAAAACGTAATTGCTGATTATAGAAAATGGATTGGAGGAAAGTCAAATAATTACAGACCTCAGTAAGTAGTAAAATGTTCTGATGTCATTTTGCAAGAGGATTGACTTTTATATTAGGTTAATAAAAATATACATAGAAGAAAACTCGTGCACTTGTCTGAAACTTTGTAAGACAAACTATATCCTATGTGGGAAAGCAGTAAATTGGGCAATGTTGATGCAGAGTTTTCCTATGTTCTTAGTGCTTTTGATGTGTTATTATATAATCTTTTCATGCATGTCTTAACTGGAATAGGGACTGAGTGGGTGGTAGGCAAATATCCTTTGTTAAAACTTGTTCTAATTATTTGCTCCTAAATATAGTTCCCAGTGAGACCAGATTCAACTAGTTGTTTGTTACTTCTGAATCAAAGAATTAGGTCAACAACATGAATCCTTAAAAGAAATTGCAATACAATATATACCTCTATAAAATAGATTCCTCTAGCTATTTCCTGAAAATAACATTGGTTTACAAAATGCAACTGATAGACATGATGTAGAAATGTCAAAACTAAAATAGTATATGAAAATGTTATGCTTTTATTGAAAGTTATTTAAATAAAACATGTTTCAAAATGTATAATAAGACAGCTATCACATTTTTATCTTTCCATCTACAGTATTCTTTCAATTTTATCTTTTCCTATATAACCTAGAATTATTTAAAACCTTTGCTTACCATTCCCTATCCAGTCTTGAATTAAGAAGGCTTCAAGCATCACAAAGTATTTATTTTCCTAGCACTTTGGTCTTTTACTGTTTCACAAGGTTTGAGCAAAAAAATTCTTTCATTTCAAACATCATCAAAGTTGAGAGCAGTGCAAAAAAAAAAAGAATAATTCACCAAAATCAAAATTTTCCACTTAATAGTTTATGAAATTGAAAAGCTCCCATCCCACTAGCAATACACATATAATTATTGATTATTTTATTTTAAATTCAAATACACATAATTGGATGATTCCCCATGAAGAGACTATATATTTAAATGTATATTTACATGTAATTTTTTTTGCTAAAACTATTAACATACCCTTGTACAGAAAGTACAGGTTTCTTAAATGATTTCACACAAAAAGAAATTCATGAAAGTTACAAAACTAGTTTCTGTGTGGCATTAAACTGAAAGAAACAGAAGAAATACTTTCAGTTTATTCCCAAGGGTTTTTAAGGTGGATATTTTTAATTAAACTTAAGTCAAACTTTATGGCTCAGAATACTAAATATGCTGATAGAAACATCTGCAGAAAATCTGTTTTCTTATTTATTGTGGCAAGAAAACACAAGATAATCACAAGGGGAAACATTTCCCATAAATTTATTTCTATGAGCCGGATCTTTGATATTAAAAGGAAATTATATCAATTGCAATAATGTTTAAATCAATGAAGTAATCAACATATTTCTCATGAGATTATTTTAATATAAAAATTTGACAAGCCACATTTTAAAATATGAAATGCTGTTTTAAAAAGTATTTCTAAAACCTTATCGACGAAATAAGAATTCCCTATTTTGGACAAGAAATGTTCTAAAACATCTGCTTTTGTTTTAGTATTGCCAAACCACAGTCTTACTGGTTCAGTTGACCCAGTGATTTAAGATTAAATGCTTCCTAAGAGGCTGGGGTGAGGGAAGGAACAGAGAAGGGAAGGAGGGGTACCCCCCAAGACTTTCATTATCATAGAAAGAATATTCCTTGACAATTCAACTTGCTTTTTGAAAATTAAATTCCTTCTGAACTAAGTGTAAGAACTGACCTAATAATTTACCTATAAAATGTTGTGTTTTAAAAATTTTCCTAGATTAAACTCTTCTGGTTAATTTATAAAACAAGGAGGAAGACACATACATTAAAATAATAATAATCAAGACTATGACATAATGAAAAAGCAAGCATGAAAGCCAAGGCAAGAGGCCCAGACTTTTATTATCACTTAGGCAATGATTTGCTACGTACTTCGAGAAAGTCACATAACAATTCCTAGCCTGCCTTTGCTTATCCTGAAGCAGATATATGGAAATAGTTACCAGCTGTTTCCAGGTTTAATGAGTCTGGGTGGGGTCTTCCTATGTTACATAAATACACTCCTACCGCTAGGCCTGGCCGGGCCTGTATGTAGCAAAAAGGGATAGGCTCGATCACCACAGAGCATTGGGCCCAAGCCGGAAACCACACAGGATGGCGCCAGGCAGCTCAGGTGAGAGTGTGCAAAGATCGAGGCTGGGCATCCGGGGAGACAGACTCTCTTTCAGTCACCGCAGAATCATGAACAGAGAGGGCAAATATGGGCAAGGGACAAAAAGAAAAAGGCAAGGCACACAACCAGCACATTTTCAGCATCTGCTGTAACGTGCAAATAGCAATAGTACCTTAGAGAGAAATTACGAGAATTGAATGATTTGACTTTTACTCATTAAAACTCTAGCAAATTCCTGAAATAAGAAGTACTAAAAAATTGTTGGTTTTTGAGGAGTGGCTTGGAAGCCACACTGACTGGGTTGAAATCCCTATTCCAATACATTAGCTGTGTAAATAACTTCCCTCTGGCTGAGATCCCTTCATTGTAAACTGGAGGTAAAGATATTACCTACTCCTAGGGCTAATGCAAGGATTAAATGTGTTAATATATACATAACACAAAGAAAACAGTCCCTGGCACCAACAAGCCATTCAATACTTGTTAGAGGTACAATGAGCACATCACATCTTGCCAGGTACTGTGAATGATGCTTTTACAACTGCATCTCATTCCCTATGCCCAATTAGTGTTCTCTGGGGGAAAAAAAGGTGATATGGTAATTTGAACTCTCTCAAAGCAAGATATTACGAAGACTGCATAGTGTTTCCAACTCAAATAAATATGATATACAATATTTTTAAATGGAGACTATTGCACAATATACTATTACTAATCTTGGAGTATCCCAGTAGAAACATGTCCACTGAATTCACTTCTTTTCCACAAATATTTACTAAATAGCCACCATGTGGCAGATGTGGGCTGAAACTCTGTATATATCATATTAAAGGAATCTCTTTCTAAAAGGACCATTTTATTATTTTACAAAGATCAGAACAAACTTTCTTTCCAGTTCAGTATGTTATTACTTCCATTCCCAGAAGCCTTTTCTCTGGATGTGATTTTTCATTTGTCTTACAAGTTCTTTTTGCATCTTCTTTCAAAGGAGTTTTGCATCTACTTTCAAAGAAACTATTCCACTCTATTTTCTCCTCACTCTGGTCCCTGGAATTAGTTCTCACTGGTCTTCCCATTCTCACCTCAGGAGGCTCCTCCTTTAGGACGAGCCTCCACCGATGCTGACCCTTTGCTGTCAGGTATGATGTCGGTGTTGTAACCTGGGCACAGCCAGAGCCAAACTTCCCACTCAGCAGGAGGACGGGTACTGAGTAACAACCCCACCCAAGCTGGGTAGCATAAAACAACTACCAGTTTAAATGGTGATTCTGTGAGTAAGCAGGGCAATTCTTCTACCCTGGGCCAACTTGCTGAATCTCTCTGGTCACCTAGTGACTCAGCTGGGATGGTGATCTGCGGTGGCTTCATTCATAGCCATTAGCAGGCTGGCTAGGCCTAATGAGCCTCATCTCTGAGACAAGGGACAGCTCATCTATGCCTCATGTTGTCTCTCATCCTCCCACAGGCTAGTCCTGGTTTCTACCCACAGTTGTCTCCAGATTCTGAAACACAAAAACAGAGAAGCCAAATCTCAAAGTACAAGAACGTTTTAAGCCTCTACTTGCAAGTTTACTCATGTCCCATCAGCCAAAATGAGTCAAATGGTCAAGCTCAGATTCAAGAAATGGAAAAATAAATGCCATCTCCTGACGGGAGGAGTTTTGCAAAGGGGCTGCACACAGAGATGGGAAGAATTTATAACCAGTTTGCATGGGAGACAAAGCCAAAAAAAAAAAAAAAAGACAAGATGTTACAAATCTTGAAGGGAAAATTAAATATTTGATATTTCAAAAAAGCATTAAAGTGGTTATAATGGAAAAATCTGCACTTAGTTGAATTTCCTTATACTTATGATGGCACAGTATCTTGATGTTTTAAATTATATGTGGAGCAAAGTTAGGCACAACTTCTTTTCATTACTTAGAAACTCTCTTTAGTTATCCTCCTCCTCTTCTCCCTCCTCCTCCCTCTTCCTTTTTTCCCTCTTCTTCCTCCTCCCCACTCCTTATTCTCTTCTTTCTTAGTATCCATAGTTGATACAGTTTTAGAAGAAGCAATTTCAGAGTAAACCTAAAACTTAATAGCTCATGCTAATTTTACAGGTCAGTAATATTAACATGGATTCATGATACGTTCTTAGTATTTTAGGGTCAGAAGCTCTAGCTCTATTGTATTATTTCATATAAGCACGAGTGGGTAAAAAAATGTATGTGTAAGCAATTTACACTAACTAAAACTATAAGAAAGTGATTTTAAAAATCAGAATGGGGCCAGGTGTGGTGGCTCACGCCTATAATCTCAGTTCTTCAGGAGGCCAAGGTGGGAGGATCACTTGAGCCCAGGATTTCCAGGTTTCAGTGAGCTATGATTGTGCCATTGCTTTCCAGCCTAAGTGACAGAGTGAGACCCTGTCTCTAAAAAACAAAAGCAAATCAGAATGCCAATTTATTATTTGGTAATGGATATATCTTTTCAGTAGCCAGACAGATTGCACTTTCTATTTGATA
>NW_012106409.1:0-639 GCF_000951045.1 Mandrillus leucophaeus
TTTCCTTTTCTTTTTTGAGATGGAGTCTAACTTTGTTACCCAGGCGGGAGTACAGTGGCGTGATTTCGGCTCACTGCAACCTCTGCCTCCCAGGTTCAAGAGATTCTCCTGCCTCAGTCTCCCTGTGACTGGGACTACAGGCGTGCACCACCACACCCGGCTAATTTTTGTATTTTTAGTAGAGACAGGGTTTCACCATGTTGGCCAGGCTGGTCTTGAACTCCTGACCTCAGGTGATCTGCCCACCTTGGCCTGCCAAAGTGCTGGGATTACAGGCGTGAGCCACCGTGCCCAGCCTGTTTTTTTTTTTCTTTTTTTTTTTTTTTTTTTTGAGACAGAGTCTTACTCTGTCACCCAGGCTGGAGTGTGATGGCATGATCATGGTTCACTGTAGCCTCGACCTCTCGGCTCAGGTGATCCTCCCACCTCAGCCTCCAAGTAGCAGGGAATACAGGTGCATGGAGCCATGCCTGGCTAATTTTTTATTTTTGGTAGAGACATGGTTTTGCCACATTGCCCAGGCTGGTCTTGAATTTCTGGGTTCAACTGATCTGCCCACCTCGGCCTCCCAAAGTGCTGGGATTACCAGTTTGAGCCACCACACTTGGCTGGTCTACAGTGTTTTAAAACAAAAAACAG
>NW_012106409.1:3444-5343 GCF_000951045.1 Mandrillus leucophaeus
CTCCCTCCCTCCCTCTCTCTCTCTTTCTTTCTTTCTTTGAGACAGACTCTCACTCTGTCACTCAGCTCTGTAATCCCAGCACTTTGGAAGTCCTAGTTGGGCAGATCACCTGAGGTCAGGAGTTTGACACCAGCCTGGGCAACATGGTGAAATCCCATCTCTACCAAAAATACAAAAATTAGCTGGGCATGGTGGTGTATGCCTGTAATCCCAGCTACTTGGGAGGCTGAGGTAGGAGAATCGCTTGAACTCCCAGAGGCAGAGGTTGCAGCGAGCCGAGATCACAGTACTGCACTCCAGCCTGGGCAACAGAGCAAGAGTCTGTCTTAAAAAAATAAATAAAAATAAAAATGGCCACAGAAATATTTCCAGTCCCATGTGTTCTTCTAGAACTTTACCACTCTCCCATAGGGGATAGAGTCTTTTTCCCCTCTCCCTGCAGTTGGGCAGGCTTTTGTGGCTGCCTTGATGAGTAAAATATGGCCAGAAGTGATGCTGTTTGGCCTCCAAGTCATCGAAGGTGGTGACGTCTCTCTCTGTCTCTCAGGATGTTTGACCTCTGAAGTCATCTGCCATGTCGTGAGGAAGTCTAGGCCACATAACAGGAGCCATGTGCAAAAGTTCCAGCCAATGCCCAGCTGAGACGTCAGCTGCTCAATCACCAGCATCGGTAGTCAGTGAAGTGAGCAAGCAAACTTCACGATTCCAGCTCCAGCCTTCCAGCTGGGGCCCCACTGGGCTCTGTCCAAATTCTTGGCTCACAGAATCTGTGAGCCTCATAAACAGCTCTTTTACTCCTTTGAATAGGAGGCTACTAAGAGTTTGGACTTTGAGTCAGGAGCTGTGGGATGTTTTCAAGCAGTGTGACTGCGGCGCTGGCCTCTCTGAGCTCCTGAGCAGAGCGGAGACCCAGAAGAGAGGGAGGCCAGTGAGGAGGCCACACTACACCAGTCCAGGCCCCAGTAAGGAGGGGCCTTAGGGCAGAGAGGAAAGGAAGGTGGGGGGTGGGAGGCACAAGAGAATGCACAGAGGCCAGGCAAAGTGGCTCACACCTATAATCTCAGCACTTTGGGAGGCCAAGGTGGACGGATCACTTGAGGTCAGGAGTTCGAGACCAGCCTGGACAACACAGCAAAACTCTGTCTCTACTAAAAATAGAAAAAGTGGCCGGGCATGGTGGCTCACACTTGTAATGCCAGCACTTTGGGAGGCCAAGTTGGGTGTATCATCTGAGGTCAGGAGTTTGAGACCAGCCTGGCCAACATGGTGAAACCCCATCTCTACTAAAAATACAAAAATTAAGGCTGGCACGGTGGCTCACACCTGTAATCCCAGCACTTTGGGAGGCCATGGTGGGCAGATCACGAGGTCAGGAGATTGAGACCATCCTGGCTAACATGGTGAAACCCCATCTCTACTAAAAATACAAAAAAGTTAGCCAGGCATGGTGGCGGGCCCCTGTAGTCCCAGATACTGGGGAGGCTGAGGCAGGAGAATGGCGTGATCCCCCGGGGGCGGAGCTTGCAGTGAGCCAAGATTGCACCACTGCACTCCAGCCTGGGTGACGGAGTGAGAGTCCGTCTCAAAAAAAACAAAAACAAAACAAAAATTAGCCAGGCAGCTGTAATCCCAGCTACTTGGGAGGTTGAGGCAGGAGAATCACTTGAACCGGGGAGGTGGAGGTTGCGGTGAGCCAAGATCGTACCACTGCACTCCAGCCTAGGCAACAAGGGTAAAACTCCGTCTCAAAAAAAAAAAAAAAAGAAAGAAATAAAGAAAAGAAATAAAAGAGAAAGAGCACAGAATGGCCCAAATATCCAGTTATCATCTCACCTTGGTTACCAACTTGGCAAGTCCTTTTCCTTTTTGGAGCTTAACTTTTTTACCTTTAAATAAGAC
>NW_012106410.1:0-974 GCF_000951045.1 Mandrillus leucophaeus
TATTTTCTTATGAAAGGTTTGCCAACTCCTTTCTTACAGGGATCTTGCTGAATGCATTCAGCAAACATTTTTAAGCATAGACTTTAGAGTCAGTCTCCCTGGATCCAAATTCCAGTTCTAACACGTAGCTATGTGCTCTTTGGAAAACTACTTAACTGCTCTGTATCTTAGTTTCCTCATCTATAAAATATAATACTTATAGAATTAATAGTTCATATTATCTATGTTATAGAGTTATTTTGAATATTGAATGAGTTATAATATGTAGAACACCAGGCATGTAATAAGTACTTAATAAGTTTTAGATATTATTATTGTCATCATTATTAGATATTTATACTGCATACTAGAATCACATGTTTTAACTTAGATCATTATTATTATATTGATTTTATAAAAATAAAGATGCACGTTAATTAAATGTTAATCCAAAATCACCAAGGTCATCTAACTAGTGAAGGAGGAGAGCTGGAATTCAAACTTCAAGCCCAATTTTCTTTTCACTTTTGTGCACTCATGGGTGGGAGAATTCCAGTGTATTTTTTTTGTCAGCCTCCCAGGACCAGCAGTAGATTACCATTTGGAATGGGCTTAGATAGATCCTGCCACCTCCAATGTGTTTTTACATGTAATCCTGCATGCTACAGATGTGAGTATCTGGGGACTTTATTTTCTATCAGATTATACATTATTGAGAGCACAGTCTAAGTCTTATTGGTATTTGTGTCCCATGCACTGCTTAGTGCAATGCTTTGAAGATAATAATTGTTCAGAAATTATTTGTCAAAAGCATTCCTGAACAAAATTACTATTGATTTTTAACCTAGTTAGGTTGGGCGCAGTGGCTGACGCCTGTAAATCCCAGCACTTTGGGCGGCCAAGGCGGGTGGATCACAAGATTAGGAGATCGAGACCATCCCGGTTAACGTGGTGAAATCCTGGCTCTACTAAAAATACAAAAAATTAGCTGG
Source organism: Mandrillus leucophaeus (assembly GCF_000951045.1). Lineage (NCBI taxonomy): Eukaryota > Metazoa > Chordata > Mammalia > Primates > Cercopithecidae > Mandrillus > Mandrillus leucophaeus. The sequence continues at coordinate 972 of NW_012106410.1, forward strand.
GCA
>NW_012106410.1:2574-3234 GCF_000951045.1 Mandrillus leucophaeus
ATATATATATATTTCCCCAAACACCTTTTACTGAACTTCTTGAGTTTCGTGACTGCCCTTTAGAACTTGGAAAAGAACGCAAGCTACAGTAAAGAAAAATATGCCCGTCCAAACAAATTTGAAAGGTCAACTCTCAGTCTATCAAACTGAGATTCTTGTCGTACACTTGATTCTCTTAGTGTAACACCCCCATGGTTTGAAGGGAAACATGCCCTTTAGAAAACAGGACAGACCGTCATGGGTTGGGTTTGTCAAACTTTTTTAGTACCCTGGGTTTTATCAAAATAACGCCATCCAGTTTTGCCAAGGGCTTTGCTCCTCACTTAAAAAGCCCTCATATTTCAGTCCATGTGTTTCATATTCATTTAGACATCTTATCACGCTAGAGTTGGGTAAGAATTGTTTAGTGTCCAAAACGTCTTTCCTACTAGCCTTTGATTCTTAGATTCTTAGAAATAAAGATTATGCCAGGTATGGTGGCTCACACCTATAATCCCAGCACTTTGGTAGGCCAAGGAAGCGGATCACTTGAGGTCAGGAGTTCAAAACCAGCCTGGGCAACATGGTGAAACCTTATCTCTACTAAAAATACAAAAATTAGCTAGGTGTGGTGGTGTTTACTTATAGTCCCAGCTACTCGGGAGACTGAGAATTGCTTGA
>NW_012106411.1:0-1094 GCF_000951045.1 Mandrillus leucophaeus
CGTTTCCCTTCCCTGGCTGTTTTTATGAGCCAAGTCACCTGTCAAAATGTGTCAGCAGCCTGCCAGAAAAGAGTACAGGTCAGCAAAAAGCCAAAAGAAATAAAAGACTAATGCTTGATTCTGAAGATCCAAATATATAGAGAGAGACAGATTAACAGGGTAGCAAAGTACCTGGAGGTGCTACATGTAAACACCTGCCCGTGGTGTCGAAGAGTCTTTCCCAGCCTAGATGTTGAGATGAAAGGAAGATGACAGAATCTGGAAGCATTTCAAAAGTTGAGAAAGCATTGACTTTCAAAAAGTCTTCTCATCTCCCATCACTAGTCGTTCAACAGTTTCAAAAGACAGATGAGCAAGCATGATGCAATTTTATGGCATTTTAATTGAACATCTTATTCTGTGACACTACAGACAAAATGGAAAAGTAATCATTGCTTTCACAAAGAAAAAATAAATTTCACTTGATGTTCCAGGGATTGTTAAAGTTAGGTTCTTTTGACACTTTCTGGTGAACCTGATTCATATTTCACCCTTGTTAATTGCTGATATATATCACTTTAATTTAGAGAGCACTTTCGCAGGTTACCTGATTTTCCCAGGAACGCTATGACCAGGTGTAATTCCCAGAGAAGGAAACTGAGGCTCAGAGAAGATGGATACCTTTTCCAAAGCTCAGAGAAGAGCACTGAAGTCAGTTTTCAGACCCTAATTCCAATGCTTTTTTACCTTTCCAACCCTGAACATGTTGAGAGAAGGAGAAGCCTGGAGCTGAATACACACCAGATGAGCAATACTAAGAGATTCCTTGGCCAGGTGCAGTGGCTCACGCCTGTAATCCTAGCACTTTGGGAGGCTGAGACAGGAGGATCACTTGAGGCTGGGTGTTTGAGACCAGCCTGAGCAACATAGTGAGTTTTTTTTAAAGTTTTTTAAAAACTAGCTAGGCATGATGGCATGCACCTGTGTTCCCAGCTACTTGGGAGGCTGTGGTAGGAGGATCACTTGAGCCCAGGAGTTCAAGGCTGCATTGAGTTGTGTTCATGCAGTTTAGGCTGGGCACTTTAGGTTGCACTTTAGGCTGGGCAACAGAGCAA
>NW_012106411.1:5259-6414 GCF_000951045.1 Mandrillus leucophaeus
CAGGTGCTATGGCTCATGCCTGTAATCCTAGCACTTTGGGAGGCCAAGGTGGGTGGATCACTTGAGGTCACGAGATGGGGACCAGCCTGGCCAACATGGCGAAACCCCATCTCTACAAAAAATACAAAAATTAGCCAGGCATGGTGGCCTATGCCTGTAATCCCAGCTACTTGGGAGGCTGAGGCAGGAGAATCACTTGATCCCTTGAACCCGGGAGGCGGAGGGTGCAGTGAGCTGAGATCACGCCATTGTACTCCAGCCTGGGTGACAGAGCAGGACTTCGTCTCAAAAAATGAATTAATTAATTAAAAAAATCTATATAGTCTTCAAAATACAGTGGAGTTTATGGAGTTTATATCCACATACCCACATCTATATACACATATGTTTGCTTACTTTTCTCTTTCTTTCTTTTAAATTCCTCATGAAAAAAGTACTTCTTGTCCTGAAGTCTGAGCTAAAAACAGAGTCCCCATTTGTGAGGCCCTGTGATGATTTCATTACAGTACCATTAACACATCCTCAAAAGGAGCACTCAACTGACAAATAACTGATAACTAAAATGTGATACAGCCATACAGGGAAATATAATTCATTCATAAGACAGAATTAAGTATTGATACATGTTACAACATAGATTCATCTTGAATGCATTATGCTAAGTGAAAGCATAGTCACAAAAGACCACATACTGTATGATTCCATCTGCATGAACTCTCTAGATTAGGCAAATCTATACAGAAAATAAGTAAATCAGTGGCTGCCAAGAGGCCAAGGACAGGGAGTGATGTGGAGTCACTGCTGGTGGACACATGGTTTCTTTTGGGGGTGATAAAATATGTTCTAAAATTGATTATCCTGATTGTTGAACAACTCTGTAAATATTCTAGAAACCAATGAACTATATACTTTAAATGGTGACTAGTATGATGTGAGAACTATATTTCAATAAAGCTATTATATAAAAAAGGGAAGTATTTTTAAAAACTACTGTTGTTCACGCCTGTAATCCCAGCACTTTTGGAGGCCAAGGCGGGCGGTTCACCTGAGGTCAGGAGTTAAGAGACCACCCTGGCCAACATGGTGAAACCCCATCTCTACTAAAAACACAAAATTAGCTGGCCATGGTGGCACACGCCTGTAATCCTAGCTATC
>NW_012106412.1:0-553 GCF_000951045.1 Mandrillus leucophaeus
CCTTCCTTCCTCCTTTTCTTCCTTCCTTCCTTCCATTCCCTGAGAATCTACTAATCTACTAATCATAAGACCCTTTTACTCATCAACTTTGAGAAACAAAGATGTGTTTAATAAAACCTCTTTGGTGAGCAAGGAGTGAATGATTTAAAACTTCGTTGGAAAAAGCTCCTGTGGAATCCCCAGCAGACGATTTCAAAGGTAAAGTGTGGTGAATTTCGCAGAACTCTTCCATTTCTCCAGGTAACCTTTCTGAACAATCCTGAGCCCTCATTTGTTTTTCCAGATGACACCGGTTTACTCACATATTTTGCCTTATGTTTTTTAGGGGAAGGAGGATTTTTAAAAAATATACACAATACATAGTTTTCAAAACCAAATATTGGAAGACTTGCAATGGAAGGTAGCAGCCCCTGAGCCTCCTCCCAATCCCATTTCTGTTACCTCCTCCCCCAAACCACGTCTCCAGCTGTGTCTTCATTATTTATCTCCGTACTTCTAAAAAGATGCTGATATTGCTGCTTATTGGTTTTTGTTTTCTTTTCTTTTTTCTTTC
>NW_012106412.1:4778-5644 GCF_000951045.1 Mandrillus leucophaeus
TTTTTTTTTTTTTTAAACCGTACTGGAGTGCAGTGGTGCAATCATGGCTCACTGTAGCCTCAAACTCCTGGGTTCAAGGGATCCCCTGGCCTTACCCTCCTAAGTAGCTGGGACTACAGGTACACACCACCATGCCAGGCTTTTCTTCTTCTTCTCCTCCTCCTCCTCCTCCTTCTCCTTCTCCTCCTTCTCCTTCTTCTTCTTCCTCTTCCTCTTCTTATTCCTCCTCTTCCTCCTCTTCTTCCTCATCATCTTCCTCATCTTCTTCTTCCTTCTTTCTTCTTTCTTCTTTGTAAGGATGGGGTCTCGCTTTATTGCCCAGGCTGGTCTCCAGCTCCTCAAGCAGTCCTCCCACCTCAGCCTCCCAAAGTGCTGGGTGATTCCTCTTTTTAAAGTCAGGTTTATTAAGGCATAAGTTTGATAAAGTAAAATTCACTCATTTTAATACACTTTTGATATATTCTGACAGACTCATTTGGTCACGTAGCCATCACCATGATCAGTCCCAGCCTGGGCAAACACTGGTCTGTTTTATTCTGTTCCTATAATTCTGCCCTTTCAGAATGTCATATAAATGGCTGGGCACATTCACTCATGCCTGTAATCCCAGCACTTTGGAAGACTGAGGTGGATGGATCACCTGTGGCCAGGAGTTGGAGACCACCCTAGGCAATATGTCAAAACCCCATCTCTACTAAAAATACAAAAATTAGCTAGGCATGGTGGTGCACGCCTATAGCCCCAGCTACTTGGGAGGCTGAGGCAGGAGAATCGCTTGAACCGGGGAGGTGGAGGTTGCAGTGAGCCGAGATCATGCCACTTCACTCCAGCCTGGGTGACAAAGTGAGACCCTGTCTCAAAAAAAA
>NW_012106413.1:0-601 GCF_000951045.1 Mandrillus leucophaeus
CAAAAGTGTAAGGCTCATTTACATTACAGGCTCACGCCTGTAATCCCAGCACTCTGGGAGGCCGAGGCGGGCAGATCACTGGAGGCCAGGAGTTCGAGACCAGCCTGGCCAACATGGTGAAACCCCGTCTCTACTAAAAATACAAAAAAATTAGCTGGGCGTGGTGGTGGGCGCCTGTAATCCCACCTACTTGGGAGGCTGAGGCAGGAGAATCGCTTGAACTTGGGAGGTGGAGGTTGCAGTGAGCCAAGATTGCGCCACCGCACTCCAGGCTGGGTGATAAAATAAGACTCCATCTGAAAAAAAAAAAAAAAAGTGGTTATCTCAGCCACTTTGGAAGGCTGAGGCAGGCGGATCACTTGAGGTCAGGAGTTTGAGACTAGCCTGGGCAACATAGTGACACCCCGTCTCTACCAAACATACAAAAATTAGCTGGGTGTGGTGGCGCACGTGCGATCCCAGGATCCCAGCTACTGGGGAGGCTGAGGCAGGAGAATCACTTGAATCAAGGCGACGGAGGTTGCAGTGAGCCGAGATCATACCACTGCACTCCAGCTTGGGAAACAGAGTGAGACTCCTTCTCAAAAAAAAAAAAAAAAAA
>NW_012106413.1:2435-3461 GCF_000951045.1 Mandrillus leucophaeus
CTAGGTCTAAGGGTAATACTGTGTTTAGACACTCATTCAACCAGTCAAGAAAATGTGGCCCCGAGTGTTGCTGGACTGCATTGAAAGCCCCCAGAGTAGCTGGGATGAAGCTGGGATTGGTGATGAAGCAGTGAATTCAGTGAAAACCTTTTCTCATGGATATTCTGTTCTATGGGATGTGTAGGAAAACCGGACAGTGAGTTTTGATCAGCATGAGGCAGGCTTTAAATGCCTGGTTTAGGAATTTGAACTCTAGGAATTGGTGAGTTTTTTGTTTTAGTTTTTTAATAGGAAATTGGTTATGTAGGGGAAGCAAGATGTCCATAAGATTTATCTAACAGTGTTGTAAGAAGTCATTATTTAATTGATTATTAGAATAAAATACTAAACACTTCCAAAGCTTATGATTGAGTTATATCGGTTCTAGACTGATTAATGGGGGGGGGGGGGCGCTGTTTTTTGTTTGCTTTTTTTTTTTTGAGATGGAGTCTCACACTGTCACCCAGGCTGGAGTGCAGTGGCCGGATCTCAACTCGCTGCAAGCTCCGCCTCCTGAGTTTATGCCATTCTCCTGCCTCAGCCTCCCGAGTAGCTGGGACTACAGGTGCCCGCTACCTCGCCCGGCTAATTTTTGCATTTTTTAGTGGAGACGGGGTTTCACCGTGTTAGCCACGATGGTCTCAATCTCCTGACCTCATGATCCACCCCTCTCGGCCTCCCAAAGTGCTGGGATTACATGCTTGAGCCCCCGCGCCCGGCCACTGTTTGGTTTTTGTTTTTTTAATAATAGTGAACTTGCCCTTTTCTTCTAGGATTATTTTCTTGGCAAATAGTGACAAAAGAGAAGTTTAGGTTTCATACAAAAGCTTCATTAATAGGTTGCTTCATTAACTGCAGGCTTACCAATTTTATGTTATTTTCTATTTACTTATAAAGAGACCAACTGATTTTGGTCATTTGTTTCAAGACAATTAATGTATTTGCAAAATATACCAGTGTTCCTAATTTGAGGTACTTTTTTTTTTT
>NW_012106414.1:0-334 GCF_000951045.1 Mandrillus leucophaeus
TACTTTTGCACCAACCTAATAAAAGAATTTCTCCAGTACCCATACATGTGTGATGGTAAAAGGGCACCAAGTTAATTACAACTCATTTGGAAATACTATCAGCAGGTGCACATGGTAACCCAAGAACAGAGACAACAGGTAAGCTGAACACTCACCCTGCTGTGCTGAGTGTCTGAACTCCATAAATACGGGCATGCTCCAGCACAGAAGTTGGCATTGTACCCTTTGGGTTCGTGTATCCATTTCCACCCTAGATCCCTCTTGAAATCAATGTAAAGTGGACGTAGGCAGCAATTATCCTGCACATTTCTGTTAAAAAAAAAAAAAAAAAAAA
>NW_012106414.1:5304-6625 GCF_000951045.1 Mandrillus leucophaeus
GGGATTACAGGCATGAGTCACCGTGCCTGGCCCCCAATTTCTTTAAGAAAATGAAAGGGTTGGATAAGATGTCCTTTCTATCTCTAAAATCCTGATGAGCCATCAGGAGGAAGCATGTGAACAAATAACATTATTACATAGAAAAACTCTTCCCTAATCTTGCTGGAAACCCATACCATCCAATCTGGGAATTACCTTCTGAATTAACTCTATCTTCACTGAAACAACTTGATAAAATACTCAGATTCTCATTTACTTTGTGTTACATTTTTAAAAAGTAGAGAAACTAATTTTCAAGTCATTTTTACATACATCATCTTTTATACTTCATATCAACTCTTGCGTTTGGTATTATTATTTTAAAGATAACTTTTAATACAGACATTCCTTCTTACTGATAAGAAACTGAGGTTTAGAGATGTTAAACTACATTCTGTCATACATTAGTAAATTGCTAGTGTATTTACTAATAATCACACACTCACTGGCATTAACTGAAATCCCCAGTGTTCTTTCTAATGTAACAGTCCCTGATGGAGATGACAGCAGATTTTTTTTTTTTTAGATGGAGACCTGGGTCCTGTCACACTTTATCTATAAATGATACTATGTGACATATTGATTTTAAAAGGGTGTGCTGTTTTTGGCTATTTATGCTTATAGCTGTTAAAAATATAAAACTCATGGAGGCAGAGAGTAGAATGATGGTTACCAGAGGCTGGGAACAGGGTAAGGGTGAAGAGAAGCTGATTAATAGATACCAAAATACAGTTAGATAGAAGGAACAAATTTTAATGTTTTATAGCACAGTAGGGTTATTATAGTTAACGATAATTTATTGTATATTTTTAAATAACTAGAAGAGATGACCTAGAATGTTCCCCAAATGAGGAAATGATAAATTTTTGAGGTGATGGATATCCTAATTACCCAGATTTCATCATTACACATTGTATACATGTATCAAAATATCACATGTACCTCATTAATATATGCAAGTATGTATTAATAAAAATTATTTTTGAAAAAGAATATAAAATAAAGAAAAAATTAAACAAAACTTCCCTCCGGTTGTTTATAACTGGGCAAGTGAGACCTGTGGTTTGAAACTGATCGGTGTCACTTTCTGATTTCATCGACAGCCTACATTCTTCCTCCTCATCTATTAGGGGAGTGCGAAAGTAATCGCGGTTTTTGCCATTGAAAGTAATGGCAAAAACCGCGATTACTTTTGCACCAACCTAATAAAAGAATTTCTCCAGTACCCATACATGTGTGATGGTAAAAGGGCACCAAGTTAATTACAACTCATTTGGAAATA
>NW_012106415.1:0-1036 GCF_000951045.1 Mandrillus leucophaeus
GAGAGACCATATTATTTATAAAATGATCATTTGATACCACATAGGTGTGGACCTCATTAGTTGTGGAACTGACTAAGAGGTAGGTAGGATTCTATATTGGCATTTGGAATGATTGCTTCAATGAACAACTGCAATAATAAAAACAACAAACTTCTCTGGAACTGTTGGGTACACAAAATTTGGTGAATACTACTTTTTGAGTACTGTGCCAGACATTCAAATATGGGAGATGCACATGAAGATGAATAAGACTCAGTCTCCGGCGGCCGGGTGCAGTGGCTCACGCCTGTAATCCCAGCACTTTGGGAGGCCAAGACGGGCGAATCACGAGGTCAGGAGATCGAGACCATCCTGGCTAGCATGGTGAAACCCTGTCTCTACTAAAAATACAAAAAATTAGCCGGACATGGTGCCGGGTGCCTGTGGTTCCAGCTACTCGGGTGGCTGAGGCAGGAGAATGGCGTGAATCCAGGAGGCGGAGCTTGCAGTGAGCTGAGATTGTGCCACTGAACTCCAGCCTTGGTGACAGAGCGAGACTCCATCTCAAAAAAAGCAAAAAACAAACAAACAAACAAAAATGACTGTCTCCACACCCAAGGAGTATAGTCTTGTACTAGTAGTGAGAAATAAAACCTTAATAAGATCCAAGATATTTCTGACACTTTTCACTTGAGCAAAATGAATAGCAATTCCTACTAATTTTAGCTTTAAGAAAGTTCCTAGTAACTCCAATTTCCATTTGAAAGTAAGAGCAGCCTCAGAGAAGTGCCAGTCCTTCACAGCTTATATGCATTAGGATGGGTGACATTCTAAGTAAATGAATTGACTATATAGTCAGAAATAAAAGTAATAAAAGAAGCAAGGAAGGAAAGAGAAGAAATGAGATGGGCCGGGCGCAGTGGCTCAAGCCTGTAATCCCAGCACTTTGGGAGGCCGACACCGGCGGATCACGAGGTCAGGAGATCGAGACCATCCTGGCTAACACGGTGAAACCCCGTCTTTACTAAAAAATACAAAAAACTAGCCGGGCGAGGTG
>NW_012106415.1:1086-1421 GCF_000951045.1 Mandrillus leucophaeus
AAATACAAAAAACTAGCCGGGCGAGGTGGCGGGCGCCTGTAGTCCCAGCTACTCGGGAGGCTGAGGCAGGAGAATGGCGTGAACCCGGGAGACGGCGCTTGCAGTGAGCTGAGATCCGGCCACTGCACTCCAGCCTGGGCCACAGAGGGAGACTCCGTCTCAAAAAAAAAAAAAAGAAATGAGATGACATGAGAGGAGACAAGAGAATATAGAAAAATCAAGGGGTGAAATTATATGAAGTTATAGTTTAGAAAAAATCCCTCAAAAGTGGAAAAGTTATGTCAAGCATAAGGTCCAAGAAGAGAGTTACTTATTTAAAAATGTGATGAAGTGTA
>NW_012106416.1:0-359 GCF_000951045.1 Mandrillus leucophaeus
ATATTAACATTAATTATTCTGAAATCCAAATTCTCCTAACACAAATAATCCAAGAAGAACTTTCCAAATCTTCATTTTAAACACATAGTTCCCTTAACCTTTTTCTTTTGTTTGCTTTTATAGACAGAGTCTCGCTCTGTTGCCTAGGCTGGAGTGCAGTGGTGCTATCTCAGCTCACCGCAACCTCCGCCTTCCGAGTTCAAGCGATTCTCGTGCCTCAGCCTCCCCAGTAGCTGGGACTACAAGCGTGCACCACCATGCCCGGCTAATTTTTGTATTTTTAGTAGAGACAGGGTTTCACCATGTTGGCCAACCTGATCTGAAACTACTGACCTCAGGCGATTCACTGCCTCAGCCTC
>NW_012106416.1:409-1162 GCF_000951045.1 Mandrillus leucophaeus
AACATTAATTATTCTGAAATCCAAATTCTCCTAACACAAATAATCCAAGAAGAACTTTCCAAATCTTCATTTTAAACACATAGTTCCCTTGACCTTTTTCTTTTGTTTGCTTTTGTAGAGAGAGTCTCGCTCTGTTGTCTAGGCTGGAGTGCAGTGGCGCTATCTCAGCTCACCGCAACCTCTGCCTTCTGAGTTCAAGCAATTCTCGTGCCTCAGCCTCCCCAGTAGCTGGGATTACAAGCGTGCACCACCATGCCCGGCTAATTTTTGTATCTTTAGTAAAGACAGGGTTTCACCATGTTGGCCAACCTGATCTCGAACTCCTGACCTCAGGTGATCTGCCCGCCTTGGCCTCTCAAAATGCTGGGATTACAGGCATGAGCCACCGTGCCTGGCCGTGTTAGTCTCTCTATGTCAGCCCTACACCTGCTCGTTAGTTGGTTCTTCAAATTCTCAGGTACCCTCTCACCAGGCAGCCACTGAGCTCATGTGATCCACCTGCCTTGGCCTCCTAAAGTGCTAGGACTACAGGTGTGAGCCACTATGCCCAGCCTTTTTTTTTTTTTTTTGTTAGAAAGATTTTGTTTTTATTTCCATCAGAATGTCATATATATTACACAAATCATATTTGTTGACATCTCAAGCATATAATAATTATATGTTCTTATAAATTACGTGGAAATTACATACACTGTGAGAAGTGTTGTAATTATTGTGTAATGTGTATTATAATTTTGCCTATCGAAGTAACAA
>NW_012106417.1:0-1484 GCF_000951045.1 Mandrillus leucophaeus
GTTTGTCAAAGATCAGATGGCTGTAGATGTGTGGTATTATTTCTGAGGACTCTGTTCTGTTCCATTGGTCTATATCTCTGTTTTGGTATCAGTACAACGCTGTTTTGGTTACTGTAGCCTTGTAGTATAGTTTGAAGTCAGGTAGCGTGATGCCTCCAGCTTTTTTCTTTTGACTTAGGATTGCCTTGGCGATGTGGGCTCTTTTTTGGTTCCATATGAACTTTAAAGCAGTTTGTCCCAATTCTGTGAAGAAAGTCATTGGTAGCTTGATGGGGATGGCATTGAATCTATAAATTACCTTGGGCAGTATGGCCATTTTCACAATATTGATTCTTCCTATCCATGAGCATGGTATGTTCTTCCATTTGTTTGTGTCTTCTTTTATTTCACTGAGCAGTGGCTTGCAGTCCTCCTTGAAGAGGTCCTTCACATTCCTTGTAAGTTGGATTCCTAGGTATTTTATTCTCTTTGAAGCAATTGTGAATGGAAATTCATTCATGATTTGGCTCTCTGTTGGTCCGTCACTGGTGTATAAGAATGCTTGTGATTTTTGCACATTAATTTTGTATCCTGAGACTTTGCTGAAGTTTCTTATCAGCTTAAGGAGCTGAGATGATGGGGTTTTCTAAATATACAATGATGTCATCTGCAAACAGGGACAATTTGACTTCTTCTTTTCCTAACTGAATAGCCTTTATTTCTTTCTCTTGCCTGATTGCCCTAGCCAGAACTTCCAACACTGAGTTGAATAGGAGTGGTGAAAGAGGGAATCCCTGTCTTGTGCCAGTTTTCAAAGGGAATGCTTCCAGTTTTTGCCCATACAGTGTGATATTGGCAGTGGGTTTGTCATAAATAGCTCTTACGATTTTGAGATACTTTCCATCAATACCGAATTTATTGAGAGATTTTAGCATGAAGGGCTGTTGAATTTTGTCAAAGGCCTTTTCTGCATGTATTCAGATAATCATGTGGTTTCTGTCTTTGGTTCTGTTTATATACTGGATTATGTTTATTGATTTGTGTATGTTGAAGCAGCCTCCCATCCCAGAGATGAAGCAAACTTGATCATGGTGGATAAGCTTTTTGATGTGCTGCTGGATTCGGTTTGCCGAATTTTTGGTTTGAGGAATTTGCATCGATATTCTTCAGGGATATTGGTCTAAAATTCTTTCTTTGTTGTGTCTCTGCCAGGCTTTGGTATCAAGATGATGTTGGCCCCATAAAATGAATTAGGGAGGATTCCCTCTTTCTCTATTGATTGGAATAGTTTCAGAAAGAATGGTACCAGATCCTCCTTGTACCTCTGGCAGAATTCGGCTGTGAATCCTTCTGGTCCTGGACTTTTTTTGGTTGGCAGGTTATTAACTATTGCCTCAATTTCAGAGCCTGCTATTGGTCTATTCAGGGATTCAACTTCTTCCTGGTTCAGTCTTGGAAGAGTGTAAGTGTCCAGGAAATTATCCATTTCTTCTAGATTTTCCAGT
>NW_012106418.1:0-336 GCF_000951045.1 Mandrillus leucophaeus
GACTGGATTAAGAAAATGTGGCACATATACACCATGGAATACTATGCAGCCATAAAAAAGGACGAGTTTGTGTCCTTTGTAGGGACATGGATGCAACTGGAAACCATCATTCTCAGCAAACTATCACAAGAACAGAAAACCAAACAGCGCATGTTCTCACTCATAGATGGGAACTGAACAATGAGATCACTTGGACTCTGGAAGGGGAACATCACACACTGGAGCCTATTATGTGGAGGGGGAAGGAGGGAGATGTGAACCCAGGAAAGTATGTCCAAGGGGTAGGAAACATATAAAATGTTGGTCACATTTACTAGGCATCAGAGAAATGCAAAT
>NW_012106418.1:6491-7231 GCF_000951045.1 Mandrillus leucophaeus
TGGTCATTTCCTTAATCACCTGCCAATCTAATTTAAGTTGCTACTTTCTCAGTGGAGTCCCAAGATCATTCAGGAATAAAAAAGACTGAGGTATTTTGAAATATAAATGTCGAAGACTAGATTCTCAGTAGAAAATTATAACCATCTTTTATTTTAGGATCTGGTTTATTTATTTTAAGTGCTGTCGCTTTAAGTCTGTTCTTCATCTCTTGCTTAGACAAAATAATCATGTTTTTTGTTCTTTACTTTTAGGGTCTGATCTCAGCCCTCAGAGAAGATTTATTTTACATGGTTTCTTATTTTTTTTTTTCCACAGTTTTTAATAGGAAATTAAAAAAAAGCATACAAATTTACTTGGTCGTAGTTTTAGGTGACATGGGAGCCTTCAGAATGAAAAAGAGGGCTGGTTGCGGTGGTTCATGCCTGTAATCCTAGCACTTTAGGAGGCCGAGGCGGGCGGATCGTGAGGTCAGGAGATCGAGACCATCCTGGCTAACACTACCAAAATACTAAATATACAAAATGCTAAATACTAAAATACTAAAAATACAAAAAATTAGCCAGGCGTAGTGGCAGGTCCCTGTAGTCCTAGCTACTCGGGAGGCTGAGGCCGGAGAACGGTGTGAACCCGGGAGGCGGAGCTTGCAGTGAGCCTAGATCACGTTACTGCACTCCAGCCGGGGCAACAGAGCGAGACTCAAAAAAATTGATACAAAGTATTTTATATACTGATGGGTTAC
>NW_012106419.1:0-427 GCF_000951045.1 Mandrillus leucophaeus
CATGTTCTCATTCATAGGTGGGAATTGAACAATGAGATCACTTGGACTCTGGAAGGGGAACATCGCACACCGGGGCCTATTATGGGGAGGGGGGAGGGGGGAGGGATGGCATTGGGAGTTATAACTGATGTAAATGAAGAGTTGATGGGTGCTGATGAGTTGATGGGTGCAGCACACCAACATGACACATGTATGCATATGTAACAAACCTGTACGTTGTGCACATGTACCCTAGAACTTAAAGTATATATTTAAAAAAAAAAGAACAGACTTTTAAAACTTACTACACTCACTCTGGAGAAGAAATGAATACAAATTTTTAGCAAATAAAGTACATCATTTTACCTTGCCTCTTTGGAAATAGTATTTTTATCTTTCAAGCTGTACTGACAAAATGTATCTTACAGTCAATGAAAAACTGAAACTC
>NW_012106419.1:4632-20031 GCF_000951045.1 Mandrillus leucophaeus
CCTGGCCCTGCACAGAAGGGGACTGAGGCCCGGCGGCGCCGCGGCGGCTGGGTCCGCAGGTTCCGCAGCTGATGGCTGGTTCCAGCAAGTTTTAACCAGCCCTCTTCCCCACTTCGGGAAGCTAGGCGCAGTCCACTCACCATTCCTCGGCTTCCCGGGTGTCCAGGCGTCAGCTAGGGATGTCCCAATACCCGCAGGTCACAGGGTGGCAGAGGCTGCTGCAGAGCCACCTGGGCCTCCCAGAGCCAAGAAGCAGCAGCGGAGACTAACAGAGAGAGCCTACTGTGGCGAAGGAGAGACAAAGCGCCCGCCAGCCAGATCCTGGAAGTCGCCCTCTCCTTTCCGGCGGCGTGCCTGATTGAACGGTCCCCACCCCAGAGCCCCTGATTGTTTGCGGCTTCAGGCCCCGCCCCCTCAGGCCCTGAGGGACAGGAGATTGCGATCTCACGTGAGGCTGGATGAGGCCAGAATGACCGTTTTGGCCTAGCGGTTTGTAAGGGGTGCGCCCTTCCTGCGCTGGGATCTGACCATGCAAGGAGGACATTCGCATTTAACCTTGTATACAAGGTTATAGCTATTTGTGCATAACATATATATAAAATTGCAAACAATATAATGACAATTCCGTAACTGCCCAGTGGGTTCACCTTGCCTGCTACCTAGACAGAGCTGATTTCTCAAGACGGGGGAATAGCAATAGAGAAAGAGTAATTCGCGCAGAGTCGGCTGTGCGGGAGACCGGAGTTTTTTATCTTATTTTATTTTTCTGAAACAGAGTCTTGCTCTGTCGCCCAGGCTGGAGTGCAGCCTCGGAGTTTTATGATTATTCAAATCAGTCTCCCTGAGCATTTGGGGATAAGAGTATTTAGAAAGTTTATTTTGCCAAGGTTGGGTATGCTTGTGCATGACACAGCCTCAGGATATCCTGATGACAGTTGCCCAAGGTGGTCAGAGCACAGCTTGGTTTTGTTGGAGATAAATGCTCGGTACTGCAAAGTGAAACCAGCACTCAAGCGAAAGTTTTCTCAGCAACGCAATTTACTTCTGCAGAAACGTGCTGCTTGCATCAATCACAATCGCAAGAGCACACCAACAAAGGAAAGCAGGAGTTTTTATTCCTAAGGCAATCCCTACCTCTGGCATAGGTTGGGGCCAGACCTCAAGCTCTAAACTGACCCGGTTGGCTATTTGTGAATATTTTCCCAAATAAGGAAGGGGGAAGGGGGATGTGAGTTACAAAGGTGGGACGTGTGGTTTCGAAGGGAGAAATGGGTGCAGAGCAGGTAACCAAGGAAACAGATGTGAGTTCTTGATTAGAACTGACAGGAAGGTTGTTTACAGTAACTAAGGGCAAGTAGGCATGGAGAACAAGAAAGTTGAGTTCCAGAACAAAAAGCAAGAACGTTAACATGCCAAACCTTGGAAGAGAAACTGACTGTATCTGACAGTTTTATACATTTTAGGGAGACAGGAGATGTCAATCAACATATGTAAGATGAACACTAGTTTGATCCGGTACAACCTGAAGCAAAGGTGGGTCAACTCGAAGCCAGGAGGGGGCTTCCAGGTCACAGGTAAGTGAGAGACTAACGGTTGCATTCTTCTGAGTTTCTGATGAGCCTTTCCAAAGGAGGCAATAAGATACGCATTCTTCTCAGTGAGCAGCCGATGACTTTGAATAGAATGGGAGGCAGGTTTGCCCTAAGCAGTTCCCAGATTGACTTTTCCCTTTATCTTAGTGATTTGGGGGGCCCAAAATATTTTCCTTTCCAATTTCCCCCTTTTGTTTTAAAAATATTTTGGAGAAAGCATTTTAGAAGAAAATCAGTCTCTGGTGCTAGGTTTTGTCTGATTTCTCATGGAGTAGCTGGGATTACAGGCGCGCCACACCATACCTGTCTATATATATATATATATACACACACACACACACACACATATATATATATACACACACATTTTTTTTTTTTGGTAGAAACGGGGGCCTCTCTCGGTTGCCCAAGCTGGTCTCTGGTGCCCAACGCGGGGCCCCCCGTAATCTCTACAAATAATCCAGTGAAGGAACACTAGAGCGTGGAAAGCAGAGGACGACCGACAAAGGACTCCCGAGTAGGTTTTCACTTCAAGCTCTAGGGTAAGTAGGGCGCTTGGAGAATTCCAGCGAAACCTCGGGAAAATATGGGTCAGGCTGAGAGTAAGTTCGCTAATTACTTAAGCCTTGTGCCGCGGAGGGGTAATTGTGAGTACCCAAAATCTCACAGCTTTGTTCCATCTGGTAGACAAGTATTCTCCTTGGTTCCCGGAATATGTAACCATGAATGTAAAAGATTGGGACAAGGTCGGATCAGACTTAAAACGAGCACAAGAGGGCCGCGATATTCCCGTCTCTGCTTGGTCTGTGTGGTCGGCAATTAAAACAGCACTGGAGGCCTTCCACACTGAGGAGGAGAAGGAGGAGTTTCAGGATGACATAGGAAAGTTGAATAATCAGTAGTCTAATTATCAGCAAAGTGAACCATGACAGTCTAGTTTTAAAAAGGGCGAGAAACGGGAAGGTATATATGCTAATCTTCA
This sequence comes from Mandrillus leucophaeus, assembly GCF_000951045.1. NCBI lineage: Eukaryota > Metazoa > Chordata > Mammalia > Primates > Cercopithecidae > Mandrillus > Mandrillus leucophaeus. The sequence continues at coordinate 7,207 of NW_012106419.1, forward strand.
AAAACTTATAGAGATACAGTGTCACCTACTGCGCCTTTAGGGGAAGGTCTGGAATGGCCATCCCCAGGCCAGCCTTAGGAATTTTTGGAAGGGGAGCCTGAGAAGCGCCTTGCCGCTCCCATTGTTGCAGGCCCCGCCAGTAACTATGGTGAAGGGAAGCTTCAGGCTTGTCTAACAGCCAGTTACGATGAGGGAATGATCCAGGCTTGTCCACCTGTTAATTATGGTAGAGGAATGCTGCGAGCCGGTCCAAATACAAATTATGGCACAGGGACAATCCAGGCATCCATTCGCCAGGCACAAGAAATGGGGGATTTGAATGCTTGGCAGTTTCTGGTAATTCTTTCACCAGCTGAGGAGCCCAGAGAACTTGCTCAAGCATGCTGGGAGCCATTTCCTTTTAAAATATTAAAAGACTTAAAGCAAGCAATTGGACAAAATGGGCCAAATTCTCCTTATGTTCATTACTTGTTACAATGTGTGGCTTATAACAGATGTTGAATACCTATGGATTGGGAGGCATTACCCTGATCCACCCTGTCCCCCTCTGAATTTCTCCAGTTTAAAACCTGGTGGATGGATGAAGCAACAAATCAGGCACGCAGAAACGCTCAAGCCCAACGTCCCGTTACTATCACATCTGATCAACTGCTTGGAATCGGACAGGCATGGGGTACTCTAAATCAACAGATGGTAATGGCTGATGAGGCTGTTGATCAGCTCAGAACTACATGCCTAAGAGCCCGGGAAAAAATTCACGACCCTGCTACTGCTTTATCCTTCTTTTCACACAGTTCAACAGGGTCCAAGGGAGCCTTATCCAGATTCTATCACCCATTTGTAGGGTGCGGCTCAAAAGGCTATTTCCGATTCTCATGCCAAGAAATTGATCACTCAGCTGCTTGCTCATGAAAATGCTAATACAGAATGTCAGGCAGCAATTAGACCTATTAAGGGAAAGGCAGATCTAAATGAGGAAAAAACTTTAAGTGAATACATTAAAGCCTGCGATGGCATTCGGGGACACTTATATAAGGCCAGCCTCCTTCTATAAGGCCAGGGGGAGAAAGGGGGATGCTATTACTCCCCATATCGTGGGGGGTGCCTCACCCCCTGCGATGTGGATCTTAACAGTGAGGGGGAGAGAGGGGGTTGCTATTACTCCCCATTACGATGTGGATCATAATAATTACTCCCCCCTGCAATGTGTGTCCATTATTAGCAGTCTCTTTTGTTCAGGATATTAGGAACAAATTTCACAGGCTGTGTGTACACAGCCTGTGATAGGACAAGGAATACCATCCTCTGCACCTCCAGATATTAGGAACCATATCACACAATGGGTGTACACTTTTTGGGAGATTTGGGGTAATGTCCTGTGTTTCCCTGAATATTGGGAGACATATCACAGGGCGGCTGTACACCCACTACTCTCTTGCTGGGAACATCATACTTTACCTACTGGAAACTAGGAGCAGTATCACAGACTGGGTATCAAGCCACTGTCATACTGGAAGTAATATCATGCTCTCCCCCACAAGTTATGAGGAACAATATCACAGGGGGGTGTGTACCTTCTCCAGTAGTGAGAGTAGTATCATCATCTCTTCCTTTTGATGACAGGAACAATATCACAGGGTGGATGTACACCCCGTGTGTCTTTGGAAGCAATGTCATTCTCTCTTCTTCTAGGTTTTACGATTCATATCACAGGCGGGGTGTACAACCCTTGTTATATTGGATGGAATCTCATCCTCTTTCAACCTGTATCTTTAGAACAATATCCCATGGGGGCTGTACATCTCTTCAATATTGGTAGTAATACCATCTTCTCCTTTCCTGGATATCAGAAACAATATCACAGGAGGGGTGTACATCCCTTGCAATATTGGTAGTAATATCACCTCTCCCCTGTGGTTATTAAGGGCAAAATCCCAGGGTGGCTGTACGGTTCCTACTGAGTAATATCATCCACTCACCCCCTGGATATCAGGAACCATATCACAGAAGAGGTGTCCACCTCCTGTGATATTGTCAGCCATGTCATCTTCTTCCTGCCTGAATATTAAGAAGGATACCCCGGCTTTGGGGGCGGTATACACCCACTGCGATATTGAAAGTAAAATCAGCCTCTTTCCTGCTGGATATTAGGAACTATATCACAGGTGTGTGTGCACCTTCTGGGATATTGGGAGTACTATCAGCCTCCACCCCGCTGCATTTTAGGAACAACATACGGGGGGCAGGGTGGTTACACCCCCTGCGTTATTGAGAACAATATTCTTCTCTTTTCCCTGTACAGTAGCAACTACATCACAGGAGTCTGTACACCTTCTGCGATATTGGGATTAATGTTATCCTCTCCACCACTGAATGTCAAAAGCAATATCACAGAAGGGTGTACACCCCCTGCGATATGGCCAGTAATATTATCGTCTCTACCTTTGGATACTAGGAACATCATCACTGGGGCTTGTACACTCCTCTGCGATATTGGGCATAATGTTATCCTCTCTTCCCCTGGATATTAGGAATGATATCCCTGGTGGTGGGAGGTGGAGTATATTAAGAACAATATCACTGGGTGGGTGTACACCCCCTGCAATATTGGGTGTAATATCATCCTCTCTTCTCTAGGATATTAAGAACAGTATCACAGGAGGGGTGTACAGCCACAACCCCTGTGTTATTGGGAGCAATAGCATCTTCTCCCCCCGCCCCCGATATAAGGAACAGTATCCCAGGATGGGTGTACATCCCCTGCGATATTGGGCGTATTGTCATTGTCTCCCAACGTGGATATTGGGCAGAGTGTCACAGCGGGGTGTACACCTTCTTCGATATTGGGAGTAATATCATCCTCTCCCCGCAGGATTGTAGACAAAATATCGAAGGGGTTTTACAACTCGTGCGATATGGGCAGTAATATCATCCTCTCCCCACCTAGATGTTAGGAACTATATCACAGGTGGCTGCACACTTCTTGTGATATTGGGAGTCATATCATCCTCTCCCATCATGGATATTAAGAACAATATTACAAAGGAGGTGTACACCCCCTGCGATATTGAGAGTAATATTATGCTCTCCCCTTTGGGATATTAGGAACGGTATCGCAGGAGGTGTGTACAACCCCTGCGATATTGGGAGTAATATCATCCTCTCCCCCTGAATATAAGAAACAATATCACAGGAGGATGTACACTCCCTGTGATACTGGGAGTAATATCATTTTCTCCCCCTCTGGATATTCGGAACAATATCACAGTGGGTGTGTACACATATTGCCACTAGTATCATCGCAGAGAGTGTACACCCCCCGTGATGTTATTCCCGTGACCCAGGAGGGAAGAGGATGATATTACTTTCAATATCGCAGGGGGTGTACATGCCCCCGGTGATACTGTTCCTAATTTCCACCTGGGAGAGGATGATATGACTCCCAATATCACAGGGGTTATAAACACTCCTTTGATATTGTTCCTAATATCCAGGTGGGGCAAGGATGATATTCCTCCCTGTATGGCAGAGGGTGTACACCCGTCTTTGATACTGTTCATAATGTCTAGAGCGGGAGATGATATTACTCACAAAATCGTAAACACACTGTGTGTCCACCGTGGATCCTAATATCCAGGGAGGGATATTACTCCGCAAGTCGCGGGGGGTGTCCACCCCGCCTGTCACATTGTTTCTTATACCCAGGGAGGAGAGGATGATATCGCTACCAATATTGAAGAAGTGTACATGCCCCCTGTGATATGGTTCCTAATATCCACGTTGGGAGAGGACATTACTCTCAACATCACAGGGGTTGTCCATCCCGCCTGTGATACTGTTCCTACTATCCAGAATAAGAGAGAATGATATTACTCCCAATAGTGCAGGGGGTGTCCCCCCCCCGCCATGTGATGTTGTTCTCAAGAGCTAAAGGAAGAGAAGATAATATTATTCTTCGTACTGCAGGGGGTGTACACCCACCTGTGATATTGTTCCTAATATCCAGGGAGGGAGAGCATGATATTACCCCCAATATCGCCGTGGGTGTACACCCACTTTGTGATACTGCTCCTAATATCCAGGGGGTAGAGTATGACATTACTCCCAAGAGAAGAGCGGGTGTATATCCACCCGGTGATACTGCTCCTAATATTCAGGGAAGGCGAAAATGATATACTCCCAGTGTCGCAGAGAGTGAGCAACCCTTCTGTGATATTGTTACTAATATCTGGAGGGGGAGAGGATGATATTACTTTCAAAATCACAGGCTGTGTACACCCACCCTGTGATATTGTTCCTAAAATCCAGGAAGGGAGAGGACGGTGTGACTTTCCATAGAGTAGGAGCTGTACACCCATGCTGGGATTTTGTTCCTAATATCAAGTGGGGGAGAGCGTAATATCACTCCCAATATGGCAGGGGGTGTACATCCCCCCTGAGATATTGTTCTTGCCATTCAAAACAGGAGAGGATGACATGACTCCAGATATCAAAGAAAGTGCAAACCCCCGTGTGATATTCTTTCTAATATCCAGAAAGGAAGAAGAGGATATTAATCCCCATATTCAAAACCAGCGTGACCAACATGGAGAAACCCTGTCTATACTAAAAATACAAAATTAGCCGGGTATAGTGGCGCATGCTGGTAATTCCAGCTACTCAGGAGGCTGAGGCAGGAGACTCACTTGAACTCGGGAGGCGGAGGTTGCGGTGAGCCGTGATTGCGCCATTGCACTCTGGCCTGGGCAGCAAGAGTGAAACTCCATCTCAAAAAAATAAATAAGTAAGTACAGATGGGGTTTCACCACGTCCACCAGCATGATCTCGAACTCCTGACCTCAAGTGATCCGCCCACCTCAGCCTCCCAAAGTGCTGGGATTACAGGTGTGAGCCACCATGCCAGAACACTTCTCACATTTAAAGAGCAATTTGTGGCTGGGTGCAGTGGCTCACACTTGTAATCCCAGCACTTTGGGAGGCCTAGGTGGGTGGATCACCTGAGGTCAGGAGTTCGAGACCAGCCTGGTCAACATGGTGAAACCCCATCTCTACTAAAAATACAAAAATTTGCCGGGCGTAGTGATGCACCCCTGTAATCCCAGCTACTAGGAAGGCCGAGGCAGAATCGCTTGAACCCGGGAGGCAAAGGTCCCAGTGAGCCGAGATCATGCCACAGCACTCCAGCCCGGGCAACAGAATGAGACTCCATCTCAAAAATAATAATAATAATCATAAAGAGCAACTTGTTCTACTTTTATAAATAACTTAAAACACTCAGCCAGGTCGGGCATGGTGGCTCACGTCCGTAATCCCAGAACTTTGGGAGGCTGAGTTTGGCAGATCACCTGAGGTCAGGAGTTGAAGACGAGCCTGGTCAACACGATGAAACCTCGTCTGTACTAAAAATGTAAAAATTAGCCAGACACAGTGGCACGTGCCTATAGTCCCAGCAACTCGGGGGGCTGAGGCTGGAGAACCACTTGAACCAGGGAGGCGGAGGTTGCAGTGAGCCGAGATCACGCCACTGCATTCCAGCCTGGGCGATGGAGCAAGACTCTTTCTCAAAAAATAAATAAATAAATAAATAAATAAATAAATAAATTCAGCCTTTTATTGAAGGACAGTCTTGTCTTTGTCCATAAAGTAAACATGAAATATATTTTACCTTTTTTGTTCTTTTACTTTGAAAAAGATGCCTACTGTTCTGCTTTCCTTCCTAAAACTGTCTACAATGGTTTTCCCGTTATAAAAGCTAAAAAAAAAAAAAATTTAAGAGACAGGGTCTTGCTCTGTTACCCAGCTGGAATGCAGTGGTGTAATCATAGCTTACTGCAACCTTGACCTCCAGGGCTTAGGTGATCCCCCCTCTGCAGCCTCCCGAGTAGATAGGACTACAGGTGACTGCTATCATGCCTGGCTATTTTTTTTTTTTTTAATTTTTTTAGAGATGACTGTCTCACTCTGTTGCACAGGTTGGTCTTGAACTTCTGGGCTCAAGCAATCCTCCTGCCTTGGCCTCACAAAATGCTGAGATTAAAGGCATGAGCCACCATGCCCAGCCTCCATTATAAAATTAAAATATCTTTATTGTAGAAAGCTTTAAACACATATCAGAGAATATGGAAGTAAAATTCAGCTGGATCTCACCAAGAGATAGCTGTTGTCTTTTTGTGTATGTGATTGTGTTTGTCTGTGTTTTTTATATGTGCATATTTGTTAAACAAAGGTAGAATCCAAATGCATTAGGCATATCTTACGCAGCACCTCAAATCTTCTTCGCCTTGTGTGTCCTTGAGGCCCTTGGTCACTTTTTCCACCCCAGCTGTCACTGGGCTGATCAAACACATCTGGGTTATAACCAACTACCCACAGGTACAACCCCATGGTCCCTTACCTCCTGCTCATACTGGGTGCCTATCACTTCCCACTCTTGGATTGCCCCTTGCCTTGGAGGTGTGAGGGCCTGTGGGACCTACCTGGTACCCACACATGCACAGCTCAGAAGTCTGTGGGAATTAATGTGCCATGAAGCAAACCTTTTTCCAATGAGATACAGAAGCTGAGGGGTCCGCCCATCCTTCCTTTAGATGGATTGTCCTGGAATGCAGTTATTTATACATCCTCCTGGGAAACAGCTTTAGGAGAACAAGCAACCAACTGTACTTGCACCAAGGGTGGCCAACTTCAAAATGCACCCTTGAACTGACTTAATCTTCCTTCTCCCTTCACTCATCTTTCCCCTACCTCTGCTTCCTGAAAGTACACTTCTTGAAAAAATAATACCACATACGCTCTTGCCTCAAGCTCTAGGTTCTCTAGGTTCTAGGGTATCCAGGTATAGCAGACACTACGAATGCTCTATTAATCATCCCTTCAGTTTTTTGTTTTGTTTCGTTTTGTTTTGAGACAGTCTCGCTCTGTTGCCCAGGCTGGAGTGCAGTGGCGCAATCTCAGCTCACTGCAACCTCCACCTCCCAGATTCAAGCAATTCTCCTACCTCAGCCTCCTGGTAGCTGGGATTACAGGCATCCACCACGACACCTGGCTAATTTTTGTATTTTTAGTAGAGATGGGATTTCGTCATGTTGACCAGGCTGCTCTCGAACTTCACCTCAGGTGATCCACCCACCTCAGCCTCCCAAAGTGCTGGGATTACAGGTGTGAGCCACCATGCCCGGCCATCCCTTCAGCTCTTACCACAATAGTGCACCCTAGTCTGACTTCCAAATGCCATCTGCACCTTGTTACCTGAGAGTTTTCTTTAGTATCCAGACTACTTTGCACCTGTTTATGGCAAGCTGGAAGCACCAGAAAATTGAACCACCCAGGCAGCAGCCCTCAAATGGTGCCTGACAGGAGCTGGTGTTGAAATACCCTCAAGTTCTCACCCTTCTGTGGGCCACCACCAAGCTACGAGCTTCCCCAGTGGAATTAGGGTGGGTTGCTACCAGTGGCAACAGGCTTGATAACTCACCCTTAGTTGTCAAGCTTTCCTTTCTTGTCTCCCTTCCCCTCTCCTGTCTCCCTTCCCCTCTCCTGTCTCCCTTCCCTCTCCTGTCTCCCTTCCCCCTCCTCTACTGTGTAAAGGACCAATTTCCAAATAAACTACTTGAGAATAAAAAGGAGGGCAGCAAAAGATACCTTTACAATGTAGAAAGCTGGGAATTACCACCTAAATCATTAAGTAATCAAACTTAATGTCACCAATTATAGTCACATCATGTGCTTCCTGATGGATGCACTAAGAAGGTCACATCACTTAGGTAGTATTTCTACCAATCTAATCATGAGGAAATAATCAAACAAGTTGAAATCTATAAAGCAATTGGCTTGGACTCTCCAAAGCATCACTGTCTCAAAAAACAAAACAAAATAGAAGGGCTGGTGAACTCTTCTATATTAAAAGAAGCTTAAGGCTGGGTGCGGTGGCCCACACCTGTAATCCCAGCACTTTGGGAGGCCAAGGCGGATGGTGGATCATCTGAGCTCAGGAGATCAAGACCAGCCTGGCCAAAATGGTAAAAATCCCGTCTCTACTAAAAATATAAAAATTAGCTGGGCGTGGTGGCGCACACCTGTAGTCCCAGCGACTCGTGAGGCTGAGGCAGGAGAATCACTTGAACCCAGCAGATGGAGGCTCCAGTGAGCCAAGATCGTGCCACTGAACTTCAGTCTGGGTAACGGAGCAAGACTCCATCTCAAAAAATAAATAAAGACTTAAGAGACATGAAAACTAAATGCATTGTGTGATCTTCAAAGAAACTTTGAATCAGGGATAAAGAAAAGCTATACAGAATATTATTAGGACAATGGGGGAAATCTGATGATGGAATGAATATGAGACTGTAGCCACAACCTCCTGGGCTTTGTACAAACCTGCTGGGTTTGTATTTTTAATGTCTACCAAAAATACAAAAATTAGCTGGGTGTGGTGGCAGGTGCCTGTAGTCCCAGCTACTCAGGAGGCTGAGACAGGAGAATCATCTGAACCCGGGAAGCGGAGGTAGCAGTGAGCAGAGATTGCAACACTGTACTCCAGCCTGGCGACAAAGCGAGACTCCGCCTCAAATTAAAAAAAGAAAAAAGAAAAAAGAAAGGGTACCCTCTGAAAACTGTGCTGTGAAAGACACAAGAGAAAATTTAAAAGCCAAAGGACATACAACCATCTCCCCCACAAAAAAGCCTTCCAGTAGAATTAGAAGCCATACTTTACTACACCTACAAAAGATTAGGAACCATTCTTGAAGTAGGAATCTCAAAAATCATCCTGAATGATTATCAGTCCTGCTCACAAAATGCAAACTTCAAGAAAAAAAGACTGAAAAGACTGAAAGAACCTCAGTTTCCTGTGGGCTAATACCAAAATGTCTAATTCACATATAACTGAAGTCCCAGAAGAAGTGAAAGAGAATGGAACAGAAGAAATATTTTTAAAACTAATAGCTCCAAATTTTCCAAACTGGCCGACAGACATAAATTTACAGATTTAAGAAGCTCTGCAAATCTCAAAAATAAAGCTCAGGATAAACACAAATAAAATGACACCTAGATACACCACAGGCAAACTGCTAAAAAACAAAAATAAAGAGAAAATCTTGAAAGCAGGCAGAGAGTAATAACACATTACATACGGAGTAATGAATGATGCAAATGATGGCTCCATTTTACAATAAAGATAAGAAACATATCTAGAAATAAATTTAACAAAATATGTATAAGACTTCTGAACCGAAAACTATAAAACAGAACTAAAAAGAAATTTTTTTTTTTTTTGAGACGGAGTTTTGCTCTTGATGGCCAAGCTGGAGTGCAATGGCATCATCTCAGCTCACTGCAACCTCTGCCTCCCGGGTTCAAGCGATTCTCCTGCCTCAGCCTCCCCAGTAGCTGGGATTACAGGCATGTGCCACCACGCCCAGCTAATTTTGTATTTTTCGTAGAGAAGGGGTTTCTCCATGTTGGTCAGGCTAGTCTCGAACTCCCTACCTCAGGTGATCCACCTGCCTCGGCCTCCCAAAGTGCTCGGCTCACTGCAACCTCCGCCTCTTGAGCAAGTTGAAGCAATTCTGCTGCCTCAGCCTCCCAACTAGCTGGGACTACAGGCGCCCGCCACCATACCTGGCTAAGTTTTGTATTTTTAGTAGAGACGGGGTTTCACCATGTTGGCCAGGCTGGTCTCGAACTGACCTCAGGTGATCCGCCCGCCTCAGACTCCCAAAGTGCTGGGATTACAGGCGTAAGCCACCATGCCCAGCCTAAAAAGAAATTTTAAAAAGCCTAAATAAGAAGGAAAATGCACCAAGTTCATATATTTGAAGACTCAATACTGTTTAGGTATCGTTTCTTTCCAAATTGATCCATAGATTCAATGCAATCCCAATCACAATTTTACCAAATTTTTCTGTGGAAACTGGTAAGATAATTCTAATATTTATAATGGAAATGCAGAGGATTTAGAATATTCACATCAAGCTTGAAAAACAACAACAAAATTGGAGGACCTACAACGACATGACTTCAAGACTTACTAAAGCTATAGTAATTAAAAGTGTGGTACTAACATAAGGATTGAACAATGGAACCGAAAAGGGAGCACAGAAATCAATTACCATTTGTACAGTCATCTTAATTTCAAAAATGCAATACCATAGCATTTTCAACAATTGGTACTGGAACGACTGGATATCTATACGGAAAAAAAAATTAATATTTAATTATATCTCACACCATTCACATAAACTAGAGATGGATGATAGGCCTAAACATAAAACTAAAACTATAACATTTATAGGCCGGGCATGGTGGCTCACGCCTGTAATCCCAGCATGTTGGCAGGCCGAGATGGGCGGATCACGAGGTCAAGAGTTCAAGACCAACCTGGCCAACATGGTGAAATCCTGTATCTACTAAAAATACAAAAATTAGTTGGGCGTGGTGGTGCGCATCTGTAATCCCAGCTACTCGGGAGGCTGAGGCAGGAGAATCACTTGAACCTGGGAGGCAGAGGTTGCAGTGAGCTGAGACCGCGTCACCGCACCCCCACCTGGACGACAGAGTAAGACTCCGTCTCAAAAAAAAAAAAAAAAAATTACAGAAGAAAACATGAAAGATTATCTTCACAGTCCGAAGGTAGCCAAGATTTCTTAGGACTCAGAAAGCAATAACTATAAAAGAAAATATAAGAAAAAACTGATTACATCAAAATGTAAAACTTCTGTTCATCACACAACTCTAAGAAAATGAATAGGCAACCAGACAGAGGACAGGTAACCAGGATATAAAGGTTATATAAATAATTCCTACAACTCAATAAAAAGACACACAACCCAATTTAAAACGGTCAAAAGATTTGAGCAGGCACTTCACAATGTATTATACGTTGTCATCAGCACAGGAAAAAGTGCTCAATATCGTTAGTGACTGACGACTAAAATTAAGACCATGACACACCACACCCATCAGAATAACTAAAAAGACTGACAACACCAAATGTTGGCAAGGACACAAAGCAACTGGAACTCTCATACACTGTTGGCAGGAAACAGGCTGATAAAACCACTCAGCTGTTAACGCACACTACTCTTCATGAAAAAGAAAGGATGACTCCAAGGACTGGGCCACAGGCCCAGGGAGTAGAGCAGCAGAGGCCCAATCCCAGGCCTTGAGCCCTATTGGTTTTTTGAGACGAAGTCTTGTTCAGTCCCCCAGGCTGGAGTGCAGTGGCACAATCTCGGCTTACTGCAATCTCTGTCTCCCAGATTCAAGCAATTCTCCAGCCTCAGCCTCCCAAGTAACTGGGACTACAGGTACCCGCCATTATGCCCAGCTAATTCTAATTCTTGTATTTTTAGTAGAGATGGGGTTTCACTATGTTGCGTAGACTGGTCTTGAACTCCTGAGCTCAAGTGATCCACCCGCCTCGGCCTCCCAAAGTGCCAGGATTACAGGCGTGAGCCACCGCGCCTGGCCTATTGGTTCTTTATAGATCTTGAATATCAGTCTTTTGTCAAATAGGTCCCTGTGCTTCCCCATTCACTTTCTTACAGTAGTCTGTGATTACATTTTGATGTAATCAATCATATTTATCTTCGTGTGTGTGTTTGCTTTTTTAAGTGACTCTATGGCATCCTGAGGCCTAAGAAACCTTTGCACACGCTCAGGTCATGGAGATATTCTTCTCATCTTCTTCTAAAAGCCTCACGGTTTTCTAATTTTGGAAATAGGTCTAGGCTGGGTACACTAGGTGCAGTTGCTCACACCTGTAATCCCAGCACTTTGGGAGGCTGAGGCAGGTGAATTGCATGAGGTGAGGAGTTCAAGACCAGCCTGGCCAACATCGTGAAATTCCATCTCTACAAAAAACACAAAAATTAGCTGGGCCTGGTGACATGTTCCCGTAGTCCTGGCTACTCAGGGGGCTGAGATGGAAGGCTTGCTTCAGCCTGGAAGGTGGAGGCTGCAGTGAGCTGAGATCACTCTACTGCACTCCAGCCTGGGTGACAGAACAGACTGTCTCAAAAAAAAAAGAAAGAAATTAGGTGCGGTAGAAATTGGGTGCGGTAGAAAGACATTAGGCCTGGTGCAGTGGCTCAAGCCTATAATCCCAACACTTTGGGAGGCAGAGGGAAGCAGATCACCTGAGGTAGTGAGTTCGAGACCAGCCTGACCAACTCGGAGAAACCTTGTCTCTACGAAAATAAAATTAGCCAGGTGTGGTGGTGCATGCCTGTAATCCCAGCTACTTGGGAGGCTGAGGCAGAAGAATCGTTTGAACCTGGGAGGCAGAGGTTGCAGTGAGCTAAGATCGCACCATTGCACTCCAGCCTGGACAATAAGAGTGAAATTCTGTCTCAAAAAAAAAAAAGAAAGAAAGAAATTAAGTAGCCAGGAGCAGTGGCTCACACCTGTAATCCCAGCACTTGAGGCTGAAGTGGAAGGATCGCTTGAGGCTCAGGAGTTCAAGACAAGCATAGGGAACAGAGCTGTCTCTACAAGCAATAAAACATTAGTCAGGCATGGTGGAGCATGCCTGTAATCCCAGCTACTCAGGAAGCTGTGGTGGGAGGATCACTTGAGTAGGGGTGAGGAGGGGGTCAAGGCTGTAGTGAGCCATGATCATAACACTACACTCCAGCCTGGACAACACAGGAAGATTCTGTCTCAAAAAAGAAAGAAAGAAATTAAATATATACCTGTCATATGATCCCAAAATTCTGATAGGTGTTTTCCCAGAGGAAGTAAAAACATGATCAAAAAAAAAAAAAAAAAAAAAAGGCAGAGGGAGGAATATTAAGGACTCTGGACATTTAATATGCTTTAGTAGTT
>NW_012106419.1:20911-23790 GCF_000951045.1 Mandrillus leucophaeus
TGCCTCAGCCTCCCGAGTAGCTGGAACTACAGGCATGCACCACCACACCCAGCTGATTTTCTGTATTTTTAGTAGAGACAGGGCTTCACCATGTTGGCCAGGTTGGTCTCAAACCCCTGACCTCAGGTGTTCTGCCCACCTCAGCCTCCCAAAATGCTGGGATTACAGGCAAGAGCCACCACACCCGGCCTGCAGTATGTCTTAAAATCTGTAGGAAAGGAATCCAGTAATCTCAGCACTTTGGGAGGCCGAGGTAGGCAGATCACAAGGTCAGGGGTTTGAGATCAGCCTGGACAACATGGTGAAACTCCATCACTACTAAAAATACAAAAATTAGCCAGGCATGGTGGCGGGCGCCTGTAATCCCAGCTATTCGGGAGGTTGAGGCAGGAGAATCGCTTGAACCTGGGAGACAGAGCTTGCAGTGAGCCGAGATCGCGCCATTGCACTCCAGCCTGGGCAACAAGAGTGAAACTCCGTCTCAAAAAAAAAGGAAAAAAAAAACCTGTGGGAGCATAGGATTAATTCCCTCACACTATGATCATTTCTCTATACTCCCACACTCAACCATGAGAGAACTGCGGGGCCATACACTAATCACTGAATCCCCACTCAGCACAGTCCCCACCCAGCACAGACTATGAAGAGCATTTTAGCCTTATTTTAGCTTCTCTCCACATCAAAACTGCCAGTTCAGTATTAAAAATGAGTGCCTTGAGTGAAGAAATGTTAAAAGCTGCAGAGATGGAAAAATATCCACTAGGCCTTCTGCCCTTGAACCAGTGCTGAGACAGTCAATCATCATTATTCAGGGTAGTTATGTCCTTTAATGGCATCATGAACACTGAACTAGCAAACACTGAGCCACTGCTCCTAGGGGAAATACAGGGTTACTCAACAGGCCAATATATAACCTTGTTTTATGTGTGCTTCTGTTTAAAGACGTCTTATTTAATATATATTGTTGATGCATTAACACTGAACTCACAGCCGACAACAAAAGTGGTGCCTGAACAAAGCTAATCTAAAAGCTTATCTTTTCTCTATAAGATACATCACAGCCTTCAACTTGGAAATGCTAGATAGCACTTCTACTCTTGGAGGCCACTGTAAACAGCAAAATCACCAAAAGCACAAAAACACATAAAAAAATGGCACCACGTATACAGCCAAAATAACACTTATGAATAGTTTTAGAGCTGAAACAGGAAGGCAGAGTGTCACCTTATTTGAACACAGCTGGGAAAGCATCAGTGGGCGACTCAAAATTTTTCACAACTATCCTCTCCCACAGCTAGCACAGTTACATTTTTCATACCCTTATCTCCAACTATACCGTTTATACAAGATAACACGTTTTGGTGTACATTACATAACAGCAACCTCTGACAGTTTCTGCCTCCCTGAGAAGACCAGCACACAAACAGTTCTCTGCTTGATACCACTATAATTAACGGCCTGATAAGTGTTGAACTGAGAACAGACGACTTTAAAAAACACTCCGAGAGGGGCACGGTGGCTCACGCCTATAATCCCAGCATTTTGGGAGGCCAAGGCGGGAGGATCAACTGAGGTCGGGAGTTCGAGACCAGAGTAACCAACACGGAGAAACCCCTTCTCTACTAAAAATACAAAATTAGCCGGGTCTGGTGGTGCACACCTGTAATCCCAGCTACTCGGGAGGCTGAGGCAGGAGAATCGCTTAAACCCGGGAGGCGGAGGTGGCAGTGAGTCAAGATCGTGCCATTGCACTCAGGCCTGGGCAACAAGAGTGAAACTCAGTTCCCCAAAAAAACAACAGACAAACAAAAAACAAAACTCCCGCCCAGGCGCAGTGGCTCACACCTGTAATCCCAGCACTTTGGGAGGCTGAGGCAGGTGGATCACCTGAAGTCAGGAGTTCGAGACCAGCATGGCCAACATGGTGAAACCCCATCTCTACTAAAAATACCAAAAATTAGTCGGGCGTAGTGGCGTGCGCCTGTAAGCCCAGCCACTGAGGAGGTGAGACAGGAGAGTCGTGTAAACCCAGGAGGCGGAGGCTGCAGTGTGCCAAGATCTGCCATTGCACTCCACCCTAGGCAACAAGAGTGAAACTCCATCTCATAAAAAAAAAAAGAAACTCTCCTAAACAATACCAGACCTGAGACCACTGAATTACCTGACCCAATCCAAGAGTTAAATGCTAGTTTCCAAAAACTAAAGTTTTAAATGTCTGTGCCTCAGACTGCGAGTTCTGTGGAGGACTAGACCTAGAAAGCCTAGAAAACCACCAATATCCATCAAATAATAGAGAAACAAAATGTGGTATATCCACACAATAAATAATTCAGTTATCTAAAAAATGAAGTTGATACATGCTACATACAACATAGATGAACTTTGAATCATATTAAGTGAAATAAACCAAATGAAAGAACAAATATTGTATAATACAGTATTGAGAATAGGTAAATTCACAGATTAGTGCTGCTGGGAGGAGGAGGAAATAATGGGTGTCTGCTAATGGGTTTCAGGGTTTCTTTTAGGGATGATAAAAATGTTCTGGAATTAAGACAATGGTGGTGGTTGCACAACCTTGTGAATATACTAAAGCCACTGAATTGCACACTTTAAAAGGGTGAATTTAGACTGAGCGTGGTGGCTCACACCTGTAATCCCTGCACTTTGGAAGGGCGAGGAGTTGAGACTAGCCTAGCCAACACGGTGAAAAATACAAAAATTAGCTGAGTGTGGTGGCGTATGCCTGTAATTCCAGCTACTTGGGGGGCTGAAGCAAAAGAATCGCATGAACCCAGGAGGCGGAGGTTGCAGCGAGCCGAGATGGCGCCACTGTACTCCAGCCTGGGCAACAGAGGGAGACTACGTCTCCATTTTTT
>NW_012106419.1:26730-27401 GCF_000951045.1 Mandrillus leucophaeus
ACTCTGTTGCCCAAGCTGCAGTGCAATGGCACAATCTCGGCTCACAAAAGCATTTATTATTATATGTGGAGGGCTGAAGAAGCGGGTCAGGTGGACTCTGGATATACAGTACAAGAGGGAGATGTGACAAGGTGATGGGTGAGATTCTGATTGTGAAGGTCAAGAACAGCTCAATGAACAAGACTGGAGCAAGTTTCTTCTATTTTCATTTACAAACACAGTGCTATAATGTTCATGATACTTAAAAAAAATTGGCAGAAGTAGAAAGAAATGGCCAGACATGGTGGCTCACTTCTGTAATCTCAGCACTTTGGGAGGCTAACGCAGGCAGATCACCTGAGGTCAGGTGTTCAAGACCAGCCTGACTAACATGGTGAAACCTTGTCTCTACTAAAGATACAAAAATTAGCCAGGCGTGGTGATGGGTGCCCGTAATTCCAGCTCTTCAGGAGGCTGAGGCATGAGAATCACTTGAATCTGAGAGGCAAAGGTTGCAGTGAGTTGAGATCACACCACTGCACTCTAGCCTGAGCAAGAGTGAGACTCTGTCTCAAAAAAAAAAGTAGAAAAAAATGTTTAATTGAAAAGAAATCTCAAAATATTGTTACCTCTAAAGCCTTATGCAGCTCACCACAGTCTGAAGTATGTCTTTTTTTTTTTTTTTTTTTTTT
>NW_012106419.1:33226-35045 GCF_000951045.1 Mandrillus leucophaeus
TCTTTTTTTTTTTTGAGTTGGAGTCTCGCTCAGTCCGCCAGGCTGGAGTGCAGTGGTGCCATCTCGGCTCACCAGTGGGCAACTCCTGCCTCCCGGGTTCAAGCGAATCTCATGCCTCCCGAGTAGCAGGGATTACAGGCGCCCGCCACCAGGCCTGCCTATTTTTGCATTTTTTAGTAGAGACGGGGTTTCACTATATTAGCCAGGCAGGTC
This sequence comes from Mandrillus leucophaeus, assembly GCF_000951045.1. NCBI lineage: Eukaryota > Metazoa > Chordata > Mammalia > Primates > Cercopithecidae > Mandrillus > Mandrillus leucophaeus. The sequence goes on from NW_012106419.1 coordinate 33,440, forward strand.
TAGAACTCCTGGCCTCAAGCGATCCTCCCACGTCGGCCTTCCAAAGTTCTGGGATTACAGGTGTGAGATACCGCGCCAGACCTCTATCTCAATTTGATAACAAGGCTCAATACTCAGCTAAACTGAGTGTCAAATTTTTACATTTTAATTTTTTTTTCCCCGTGACACGGTCTCGCTCTGTCGCCCCGGATGGAGTGTCGTGGTGCGGGTGCGACCTCGGCTCACTATAGGCTTGACCTCCAGGGAACATGCGGGCACACCACCACGACGCCCGGCGTCAAATTCCTTTTAAATCAATCATTTCTTCCCAGCGTCCCCCGCTCCCTGAAACTCAACTTCGTTTAGCTATTAACACAAACTTCAGATTCCCCACTACTGTCTACAGGCAGCGTCTCCAGGAAAGCGCCACCACGGACACCTGGCTGTCCGCACCGCCGTTGGGTCCTGGCGCCTTGGTGCCAGGTTCCTTGTACCCCGCCTTCCTACCCATCTCTCGGGAAGCCCCGATACTGAGCCCCTCACTGCACTGATGAACTAGAACAGGCCTCTGGACTCAGCATCTCTACGCTGAGACCTCAGGATCAGCTCCACCGCAGCCCCACGTTCTCCACTCGGAAGCTGGGCCTTCCCACGCTCCACACCCACGGCTAGAACCACTCTGAGGGAAGCCGCTCTCCTCTCCCATTTACGCGCCTCCGGCAGCGCTGCCGTGCACGCAGGGAGCTCGCTCTAGGCTATGGACAAGGGGAAAAGAGCTTAGATGGAGGCCGCGCAGAGAACGGGAAGGGTCTGTGAGGGCCTCTGGGAAGAAGGTCCGAACCCACCCCCACCGCCGGAGGGCAAAAAAAGACAGACCGGAGGAGGAACCGTAAATCAAGCAGGAGGGGAAAAGAGCCGCAAAGCCGTCTGCCGCAGCCCTAAAGCAACCTGGAGGCGCACTGCTGGCGTCTACGTGCTGAGCCGCTCGCCCTGCCCCTTCCCTGCGCGCCCCCTGCCTACTACTTCCCTCCAGTTTCCCTCGGTCCGCGGCCGTCGGATCTCTGCTGCCCCCTGGTAGGTCGAGGGTTTTGTCAGGCCTTCAGGGGGCTAGTTGGGCCCGCGTGGTTCACACCTCACATGCCCCGCGCCCATTAGGATGCGGGGCCCACCCAAGCACAATTGGGAAAATCTTAGGAAGAATGGTTCTCAGAGACCTTCCCAGATTCCGCCCCGGCCGAGGCAGCGGTGGACCTGGTGGTTCTGGAGGCCCCTCACCACCGCCGCACACATCCAGTCGTCACCGGATGGCGCCTTCGGTTAGCGACGACTGCAGGGAAATGGAGAAGTGCGGCTTGCCGAGGTCCTCTCTAGAATGCCCCCTGGGGCCGGGCGTGGTGGCTCAGGCCTGTAATCCCAGCACTTTGGGAGGCTGGGGTGGGCGAATCATGAGGTCAGGAGTTCGAGACCAGCCTGGTCAACATGGTGAAACCCGTCTCTACTAAAAATACAAAAAATAAACCGAGCGTGATAGCGCGCGCCTGTAATCCCAGCTCCTCGAGAGGCTGAGGCAGGAGAATCGCTTGAACCCGGGAGGCGGAGGTTGCAGTGAGCCGAGATCGGGCCTCTG
>NW_012106419.1:35261-37658 GCF_000951045.1 Mandrillus leucophaeus
TAAATGGATAAATGTAACTACCTACATTAAACTTTTTAAACTTATGTTAAAAAAAAAAAAAACACAAAACACTTTTTGGTTTTTTTTTGGAGATAGGGTCTCACTCTGCTGCCCAGGCTGGAATGCAGTGGCATGATCATAGCTCACTGCACCCTTGAACTTCTGGGCTTAAGGGGTCCTCCTGCCTCAGCCTCCTGAGTAGGTGGAACCACAGGCCCTTGTCACTGTGCCCAGATTTTTTTTTTTTTTGTAGATACAGGGTCATGCTTTGTCACCCATACTAACAAAAGTTTAAACAAGAAAAAAAGTAAATATTATTACCATATATGGTAAGAGAGTTCATATATTAACTTCAAAGAAAAATAAATGAAATGAGTGAATATTTCACAATAGGAGAAATACAATAAATATGAAAAGTTTAACTTCAATAAAAGTAAAATATATATATAAAAACAAGTATAACATCATTTCACCCATTAAATTAGGAAATTAAAATGTTTATTTTTACACAAACATTATATGAACACATTCTTAATGAATTTTGAAGGTATTGCTTTAGTGGTTTTTATCTTTGCTGCACTGGGGAAGTCCAATGCCATTCTAATTTCCTGTTGCTTTTTATATAACCTGATACTTTGTATGTGAAAAGAATATAATTATACTTTTATTAGTTTTCATAGTAGATGTTTTCATTTAAGATATATCCTCTACCTCTTACGATCTAGAATTTCTCAGTGTAGCTATTCCACCTGGAGCTCTTCAGCCTCTGTACTTTGGACTGATGGTCTTCTGGTCTGGTGAATCCTGCCTTCCCAAGATTTATACTCCTCACCCAGGAATTTCATTTACCTTTCTTCTGTGTTGGATCTTGTTTCCTAAATCCTGCATCTTCCTCTTTCTTGGTTTCCTTTTACATTTTGATGGAGACATTATTCTGTAACTTTCTGAGAAAGGGTGGGCAATAATTTATGTTTTTTTAGAATATGTATTTCTAAATTTATTTTTACTTTTTCATTTTATCAATGTGTTGTTGAATTTGATTTGCTGATTTTTTTTGAAAATGTATCTATGTTCCTCAGGGATATTGTTGTGTTCTTGGCTTCATGGAATGAGTTTAGAAGTATTCTCTCCTCTTCAGTTTTTTTTAAATAAATTGTTTGAGTAGACTTGGCCTTAATTCTTCTTCAAATGCTTAGTAGAATTCAGCAGTGAATCCATCAGGTCCTGGACTTTTCTTTGATGGGAGACTTTTTATCACAGCTTCCATCTTGTTACTCTTGTTACTTATTTATCTCTTCAGGTATTCTTTATCTTTTTTTAGACGACCAACCAACAGGGTGTTCAGGTTTTCTATTTCTTTATGGTTTGGTTTTGGTAGGTTGTGTATGTCCAGGAATCTATCCATTTCTTTTAGGTTTTCCAGTTTCTTGGCACATAGTTGTTCATAGTAGTCTGTAATGATGTTTTGTATTCTCTGGTATCAATGTAATTTTTTTGTCTCTGATTTTATTTATTTGGGTTTTCTTTCTTTTTTTCTTCTTAGTCTAGAGACTTGTCAATTTTATCTTTTAAAAAAACCAACTTTTGTTTCATTGACCATTTATATTGTTTAATTTAGTTTTTCTGGGGTTTTTTTGTTTTTGAGACGGAGTCTCTCTCTGTTTCCCAGGCTGGAGTGCAGTGGCACGATCTCAGCTCACTGCAACCTCTCCCTCCTGGGTTCAAGCAATTCTCCTGCCTCAGCCTACTGAGTAGCCGGGATTACAACTGCCCACCACCATGCCTGGCTAATCTTTGGTACTTTTAGTAGAGATGGGGTTTCATCACGTTGGCCAGGCTGGTCTCAAACTCCTGACCTCAAGTGATCTACCCGCCTTGTCCTCCCAAAGTGCTGAGGTTACAGGCGTGAGCCACCGCACACAGCTTCTGCACTAATCTTAATTTCTTTTTTTTTTTTTTTCCGAGACACGATCTCCCTCTGTCGCCCAGGCTAGAGTGCAGTGGCGCTATCTCTGCTCACTGCAACATACGCCTCCTGGATTCAAGTGATTCTCCCTCCTCAGCCTCCTTAGTAGATGAGATTACAGGCGCACACCACCACACCCCAGCTAATTTTTGTATTTTTAGTAGAGATGGGATTTTACTATATTGTTCAAGCTGGCCTCGAACTCCCGACCTCAGGTGATCCGCCTGCCTTGGGCTCCCAAACTGTTGGGATTACAGGCGTGAGCCACCCACCACGCCTGGTCACTACACTGATCTTTATTGTTTTTTCCTCCTCCTAATTTTGGGTTTGGCTTTTTGTTGCTTTTTCTAGTTCCTTGAGGAATATTGTTAGATTTTTTATTTCAAAAGTTGCTGAAAGCCCAGGTGTGGTAGCTCACGCCTGTAATCCCA
>NW_012106419.1:38278-41956 GCF_000951045.1 Mandrillus leucophaeus
GCGTGATCTCAGCTCACTGCAACCTCCACCTCCCAGGTTCAAGCGATTCTCCTGCCTCAGCCTCCCTAGTAGCTGGGATTACAGGTGCCCACCACCACGCCCAGTTAATTTTTTGCGTATTTTTTGTAGAGATGGGGTTTTACCATGTTGGCCAGGCTGGTCTCCAACTCCTGACCTCAGGTGATCCACCCGCCTTGGCCTCCCAAAGTGCTGGGATTACAGGCATGAACAACGGTGCCCAGCCAACTAATATTTTGAATAAGACAAGTATGCATACTTTTACTACTCTTATTTAACATAGTACTTGAAGTCCCGGTCAGAGCAATTAGGAAAGAGAAAGAAATAAAAGGCATCCAAATTGAAAAGAATGAAGTCAGATTACTCTGGTTTGCAGATGACATGATCTAATATTTAGAAAAATCTTGTCCAGGCTCTTGCCTGTAATCCCAGCACTTTAGGAGGCTGAGGTAGGAGGATCACTTGCGGCCTGGAATTGAAGACCAGCCCGGACAACATAGTGAAACCGTAGACCCCATCTCTACAAAAAAGATTTCTTTTAAAAAATAGGGAAATGCTACCAGACATTGATCTGGGCAAAGATTTTTTAGGTAAGTCCTCTAAAACCCATGCAATAAAAGCAACAATAGATAAATGGAATTACATCACATTAAAAAAGCATTTGCACCTCAAAAGAAACAAGCAATAAAGTGAAGAGACAACATACAGAATGGGAGAAAATATTTGCAAACTATACATCCAACAAGGCATTAATAACTGAAATATATATATATATATACACACACACGTATAAAAACTCAAGCAACTCAAAAGCAAAAAATACCCAAATAATTTTATTTCAAAATGGTCCAAAGATATGCATAGACATTTCTTAAAACAAGACATACAAATGACTAACAGTTTTTTTAAGTGCTCAATATCACTAATAATTATAGAAATATAAATTAGAAGTGCAATGAAATATTACCTCACCCCTATTGGAGTGGCTATTAACAAAAAGGTGAAAGATAACTGATGTTGGCGAGGATGTGGAGAAAAGGAAATGCTTGCATACTGTTAGTGGGAAAGTCAAGTCTTACAGTCACTGTGGAAAACAGTACGGCAGTTGCTCAAGAAACTAAGAACTACCATATGACCCAGCAAGCCCGCTGCTGGGTCTATAGCCAAAAGAAAGGAAATCAGTTATATTGAAGAGCTATCTGCATTCCCATGTTTATTGCAGCCCTATTCACAGCAGACAAGATATGGAATCAACCCACGTGTCTACCAATGAATGAATGGATAAAGCAAATGTAGTAAATATTCACCATGGAATACTACTCAGCCATTAAAAAATCCTGTCATTTGCAGCAACATGAATGGAACTGGAAGTCATTATGTTAAGTGAAATAAGCCAGGCACAGAAAGACAAATATTACACCTTCTTACTCATATGCGGGAGCTAAAAAAGTGGATCTCATGGTGGCAGACAGTAGAATGGTGGTTACCAGAGGCTAGGAAGGGAAGTAGAGGAGGATGAAGAGAAATTGGTTAAAAGGTACAAAAATACAATTAGATAGAAGAACAAGTTCTAGTATTCAATAGTATAGTAGGGAAATTATAGTTAACCATAGTTTATTATGTATTTCAAAATAGCTAGAAAAGAAGGATTGTAATATTCCCACCACAAAGAAAAGATGAATGGGCCGGGAGCAGTGGCTCACACCTGTAGTCCCAGCACTTTGGAAGGCCGAGGCGGGCAGATCACCTGAGGTCACGAGTTCGAGACTAGCCTGGCCAACATGGTGAAACCCCATCTCTACTAAAAATACAAAAATTAGCTGGGAGTAGTGGCAGGGCACCTGTAATCCCAGCTACTCAGGAGGCTGAGGCAGGAGAATCGCTTGAAACCAGGAGGCAGAGGCTGCAGTGAGCTGAGAGTGTGGCATTGCACTCCAGCCTGGGTGACAAGAATGAAACCCTATCTTGAAAAACAAAAAAACAAAAAAACATGAAAAAAAAATGAATAGAGGCCGGGTGCCGTGGCTTATGCCTGTAATCCCACCACTGTGGGAGGCTGAGGCAGGTAGATCACCCGAGGGTAAGCTTTCAAGATCAGCCTGGCCAACATGGTGAAACCCCATCTCTACCAAAACTACAAAAATGAGCCAGGCATGGTGGCACACACCTGCAGTCCCAGCTACTCAGGGCTAAGGTGTGAGAATCCCTGGAACCCAGGAGGCAGACAGAAGCTGCAATGAGCCGAGATCACGACACTGCACTCCAGCCTGGGCAACAGAGTAAGACCCTTTTTCTAAACAAAGAAAAGAAAAAATAAATGGATAACCCAATTACCCTGAGGTGATCATGTACATGTTGTTTACAGGTATGAAAATATCACATGTGCCTCAAAAGTATATACAACTAGTATATATGTTTTTGGGGGTTTTTTGGAGATAGGGTCTTACTTTGTTGTCCAGACTGGAGTGCAGTGGCATCATCTCGGCCCAGCGCAACCTTTGCCTCCTGGGTTCAAGTGATTCTCGTGCTTCAGTCTCCCAAGTAGCTGGGATTACAGGCACCCACCACCATGCCCAGCTACTTTTTGTATTTTTATTTTTTAATTTAATTAATTAATTTATTTATTTTGAGATGGAGTCTCGCTCTGTCACCCAGGCTGGAATGCGGTGGCACAGTCTTGGCTCACTGCAACCTCTGTCCCCCTGGGTTCAAGAGATTCTGCTGCCTCAGCCTCCCAAGTAGCGGGATTACAGGCGTGACCCACCATTTCCAGCTAATTTTTGTATTTTTAATAGAGATAGGGTTTCACCATGATGGCCAGGCTGGTCTCGAACTCCTGACCTCAGGTGATCCTCCTACCTTGGCATACCAAAGTGCTGGGATTACAGGCGTGAGCCACTGTGACCTGCCCTGTATATCGATTTTTTCATTGTGAAAAAATAAATAAATAAATTGTTTCAGTGGCCACTGAGGTGTCCCTTGCTTCTACTGGTGTATGCCTTCAATACTACTGTGCTGACACTTTCTCAAGTTGTCTCACAATAATAGAATTAGCCTTATTGAAACACCTGTATTCATTACACAGCTTCCTTCTAAGATGCTCCAGGCTTTTAAAATTATCCTTTATCGCCGGGCGCGGTGGCTCACGCCTGTAATCCCAGCACTTTGGGAGGCCGAGGCGGGCGGATCACAAGGTCAGGAGATCGAGACCACGGTGAAACCCCGTCTCTACTAAAAATACAAAAAATTAGCCGGGCGCGGTGGCGGGCGCCTGTAGTCCCAGCTACTCAGGAGGCTGAGGCAGGAGAATGGCGTGAACCTGGGAGGCGGAGCTTGCAGTGAGCCGAGATCGCGCCACTGCACTCCAGCCTGGGCGACAGAGCGAGACTCCGTCTCAAAAAAAAAAGAGAAAAAAAGAAAAAAATAAAATAAAATAAAATAAAATAAAATAATCCTTTATCCTGAGCAGAATTCTTTGAGATAGAGAGAGGGACAGGTGAAGTCACACCTCACACTTCACAGCAGAAGTATTATTCCACAACCTTAAAGCACACTCCTGTGAGCCACAGGAATTCTAACTTCTTCCAACGCCGCTAGATGTTTGTGAACATGCCTTCAAGCACATGCTAAAATCATTTTTTTTTTTTTTTTTTTTTTTTT
>NW_012106419.1:42006-42458 GCF_000951045.1 Mandrillus leucophaeus
GTATTTTTAGTAGAGACGGGGTTTCACTGTGTTAGCCAGGATGGTCTCGATCTCCTGACCTTGTGATCCACCCGCCTCAGCCTCCCAAAGTGCTGAGATTACAGGCATGAGCCACTGTGCCCGGTCAAATATTTGTCCTTTTGCTCTTGGCTTGTTTCACTTAGCAAAAAGTCCTCCAGGTTCACCCCTGTTGAAGCATATGGCAGGATTTCCTTCTTTTTTAAGGCTGAATAATATTCTATTGTATTCATGTGTCACATTTTCTTTATCAATTCATCTGTCAATGGACATTTAGGTTGTTTCCATATCTTGGCTATTGTGAATAATACTACAGTGAACATGGGAGGACAGATATCTCTTCGATATCCTGACATCAGTTCTTTCAGACATATACTCAGAAGTGGGATTGCTGGATCACATGGTAATTCTATTTGTTAATTTTTTTTTTTTTT
>NW_012106419.1:42508-43632 GCF_000951045.1 Mandrillus leucophaeus
GCTTGGCTCACTGCAACCTCCACCTCCTGGGTTCCAGTGATTCTCCTGCCTCAGCCTCCCGAGTAGCTGGGATTACAGGCGCCCACCACCACGCCCAGCTAATTTTTGTATTTTTAGTAGAGATGGGGTTTCACCATGTTGGCCAGCCTGGTCTCAAACTGCTGACCTTGTGATCTGCCTGCCTCGGTCTCCCAAAGTGCTGAGATTATAGGCGTGAGCAACCGCGCCTGGCAAAATCAGACATATTTAAAATTGATTTTTTCTACCTGAAATGTCACCACAGTTTAATGAAGAATGAATCTTTATTGTTTTCAAGGCAGAAAGGAGGGCTGTCTAGAAGATAGGGTAGGAATCGAAGTTATTTTCAAAGCTTACTGATCAATCGTGCAGCCCACTTGTATCCTGGAGCACGAGAGAATGCAGACTGTCTCCCCATTTGCTCAACTCCTTCCTCCCTGCCCACCACTCCTTCCCCACTGTGTGCCCCTGCTGATCTTACGGCTGAAGTGAGTGACATTAGTGCTTGGCATAAGACTAGTGGAAAAAATTGTTTTGTTGTTGTGGTAAGAACACTTACCATGAGATCTACCCCCTTGACAAAATTGTAAGTGCACAAATATACGATTGTGGACTATAAGCGCAATGTTGTACAACAGACCTCTAGAACTTATTCATCTTGCATAACTGAAACTATTTACCCTTTAAACAATAACTCCCTATTTCCTTCTCCCTCCAGCCCCTGGCAACCACCATTCTGCTCCCTGGTTTTGGTTTTTTGTTTGTTTGTTTTTGTTTTTGTTTTTGAGATGCAGTCTCCCTCTGTTGCCCAGGCTGGAGTGCAGTGGCAAGATCTCGGCTCACTGCAAGCTCCACCTGCCAGGTTCAAGCGATTCTCCTGCCTCAGCCTCCTGAGTAACTGAGATTTACAGGTGTGCGACACTACGCCTGGCTAATTTTTGTATTTTTAGTAGAGACGGGGTTTCCCCATTTTGGTCAGGCTGGCCTCAAACTCCTGACCTCATGATCCACCCACCTTGGTTTCCCAAAGTCCTGGGATTACAGGCGTGAGCCACTGTGCCTGGCCTACTCTCTGTTTTTGTGAATTTACCTATTTTAGATTCCTC
>NW_012106419.1:44439-46231 GCF_000951045.1 Mandrillus leucophaeus
TTTTGTACTTTTAGTAGAGACAGGGTTTCACTATGTTAGCCAGGATGGTCTCGATCTCCTGACCTCATGATCTGCCCGCCTCGGCCTCCCAAAGTGCTAAGATTACAGGCATGAGCCACTGCGCCCGACCTTATTTGTTAATTTTTTGAAGAACCACCATACTGATTTTCTTAGCACTTGCACCAGTTTACATTCCAACCAACAGTACACAAGGGTTCTAATTTCTCCACAACCTCGCCAATGCTTATTTTCTTTTCCTTTTTCTTTTTTTGAGACAGAGTTTCATTCTTGTTGCCTAGGCAGGAGTGCAATGGTGCAATCTCAACTCACCACAACCTCCACCTCCCAGGTTCAAGCGATTTTCCTGCCTCAGCCTCCCTAGTAGCTGGGATTACAGGCATGTACCACTACTCCCGGCTCATTTTTTTGTATTTTTAGTAGAGATGGGGTTTCACCATGTTGGCCAGGCTGGTCTCCAACTCCTGACCTCAGGTGATCTGTCCACCTCGGCCTCCCGCAGTGCTGGGGTTACAGGTGTGAGCCACCATACCTGGCCACTTTGTTCTTCTTTCTTATGACTAGTAAAGATTTTTGTTGTTGTTGTTGTTGTTTTTGAGATGGTGTCACACTCTTTTGCTCAGGTTTGAGTGCATTGGCATGATCATAGCCCACTAGAGCCTCAAAAGCTTAGCCTCAAGCACCCTCCCACTTCAGCATCCTGAGTACCTGGGACTACAGGTGTGGGCTACCATGCCCTGCTTGGACTAGTAAAGTTTTAAAAGATCGTTAATTAACTCCTATTTTTCAAATAGCAGTAGCTGACATACTAGGAGACATTTAATACAGAGGCATGGGTCTCCGCCAAGGCAGTACACCCAATTAGCCCTTAATTTCCTATATTTCACTGCCTGGTTTTTAACAAGGAAATAAAAGGCTTTTAGAACTCAAAGTAGCAGCTGTCAAGTGGAACTCTCCATATTGCATTTTTCAATAATTATCATTCCACAGAGCCCACCCTGGGCAGAATATCCAAGCCACTGGTTCTGAGATGGAGCCAGCTGGGATCAGAACTACCTTACTTCAATGCAAACATATTTTTCTAATAACATAAATTAGCCAGGCGTGGTGGCACGCACCTGTAATCCCAGCTACTTGGGAGGCTGAGGCAGAATTGCTTGAACCTGGGAGGCAGAGGTTGCAGTGAGCCAAGATTGCACCATTGCGCTCCAGCCTGGACAACTAGAGCAAAAACTTCGTCTCAAAAAAAGTTATTTTAACTGGATTTAAGACAGTGGGAGGGAAAGAAGTATAGAGAAGCACTGGCTTTCTTCCCGCAGCATCAGTCAGTGTTTAGAATGAAGTGTGTCTTTTACAAGTGATTTGTCTTCAAAACGGTAGAACTTCTGCCAGGCTGTAAAGTGGCAGAAGGGAAATGTGGGTCAGCACAAAAACTATTGAGAGTAAAAGAGAGATAAGGCCAGTGTTGCCACTAGACCTTGATTTTTTTTTTTCTTTTTTTTGAGACGGAATCTTGGTGTCACCCAGGCTGGAGTGCAGTGGTGTGATCTTGCCTCAGCCTCCCAAGTACGTGGGACTACAGGCTGATGCCATCACACCCAGCTAATTGTTTTGTATTTTAGTAGAGACAGGGTTTCACTGTGTTGCCCAGGCTGGTCTTGAACTCCTGAGCTCAGGCAATCTGTCTGCTTCCACCTCGCAAAATGCTGGGATTACAGGCATGAGCTACCGCGCACAGCCTAATTCATTTAATTCTTTTTTTTTTTTTTTTTTT
>NW_012106419.1:47918-51037 GCF_000951045.1 Mandrillus leucophaeus
TTTTTTTTTTTTTTTTTTTGAGATGGAGATTTGCTCTGTCACACAGGCTGGAGTGCAGTTGCGCGATCTCGGGTCACCGCAACCTCCACCTCCCAGATCCAGGCAATTCTCCTGCCTCAGCGTCCCCAGTAGCTGGGGCTGTAGACACAAACCGCCACGCCTGGCTAATTTTTGTAATTTTAGTAGAGGCGAGGTTTCATCATGTTGGCCAGGCTGATCTTGAACTCCCGCCTCAGCGTCCCAGAGTGCTGGGATTACAGGCATGAGCCACTGTGCCTGGCTAGCTTTATCTATTTGTCCTTTTTTATTCTTTGTTTTTTGCTTTGTTTTGAGACAGAGTCTCACTCCGTCACTCAGGCTGGAGTGCAATGGCGCAATCTTGGCTCACTGCAACCTCTGTCTCCCAGGTTCCAGCAATTCTCCTGCGTCAGCTTCCCAAATAGCTGGGATTACGGGCGCCTGCTACCACGCCCAGTTAATTTTTAGTGTTCTTAGTCATGACAGGGTTTTGCCGTGTTGGCCAGGCTGGTCTTAAACTCCTGACCTCAGGTAATCCACCCGCCTCAGCCTCCCAAAGTGCCAGGATTACAGATGTAAGCCACCTTGCCCAGCCATCTTTTTGGTATTTTTTAGAGATGGAATCTCACTTGGTTGCCCAAATTAAAATGCAGTGGTGCAATCATGGCTTGCTGCAGTCTCGACCTCCCAGGCTCAAGCAGTTTTCCCACCTCAGCCTCCTGAGTAGCTGGGACTACAGGCAGGCACCACCATGCTTGGCTAATTTTTCAAAAAAGTTTTTGTAGAGACAGGGTCTTGCTATGTTGCCCAGGCTGGTCTTGAACTCCTCGCCTACAAGTGATCCTCTTGCCTCAGTCTCCCAAAGTGCTAGGATTACAGGTATAAGCCACTGCACCTAGCCCACTTATCATTGTTTTTGTGACAAGATATTTTCAACTTACTCTCCTAGAAATTTTGAAATATACAATTATTATTAACTATAGTCACTATGCTGTGCAATAAATCTCAAACTTGTATTCCTCCTGTTTAACTATAACTTTGTACCCTGAGACCAACATCTTCATCTCCCCATTCTCTCCCCCACCCCTACCCCCTTTTTCCCCAGCCTCTGGGGAATTTTTAGTAGAGACGGGGTGTCTCCATGTTCGTCAGGCTGATCTCGAACTCCCTACCTCAAGTGTCTGCTCACCTTGACCTCCCGAAGTGCTGGGATTACAGGCATGAGCCACTGTGCCTGGCCAATATTGAGCATTTTTATGAACCTGTTGATCATTTGTATGCCATCTTTTGATAAATGATTTTTTTTTTTTTTTTTTTGAGTCAGGGTGTCAAGCTGTCAAGCTGTTGCCCAGACCGTACTGCAGTGCTGCAATCATGGCTCACTGCAACCTCTAACTCCTGGGCTCAAGTGGTCCTCCTACCTCCGCTTCACAGGTAGCTGGGACTACAAGCACATGTCACCACACCTGGCTAATTTAAAATTTTTCTGTAGAGACAAGGTCTTTCTGTGTTGTCCAGGCTTTTCACAACTCCTGGCCTCCAGCAATTCTCCTGTCTCATCCTCCCAAAGCACTGGGATTATAGGTGTAAACCAGCGCGCCTGGTGCTGCCCTTTGCCCCCTTTTTAGATGTGTTGATTTTGCTATGAGTTGTTTGTTTCCTTTACATATTTAGAATAGGATAGTAACTCCTTATTGGATATATGGTTTGCAAATATTTTCTCTCACTCTGTTAACTGTTTTCCTTGTTGTGTCCATTCATTTCTGATTTTGGTAGTTTGTGTCCTCTTCTTTGTTCCCTAGTCCAGTTAGATGTTTATTAATTTTACCTATCTTTTCAAAGAACCAGCTCATGGTTTTATTAATTACTACAATTGTTTTTCCATTTGTTTGTTTCACTGACTTTCATTGTTATCTTCATCATTTCCTTTCTTCTGCTCACTTTAGGTTTAATTTACTTTTCTTTCTTTTTGTTTCTTATGGTGGAAGCTAAACCTATGATTTTAACCTTTTTTTGTTTTAAGTAAAAGCATTTAAACTATTAAACTATAAATTTTCCTCTAAGAACTCCTTTAGCTGAATTTTATAAATTCTGAAACATAATTTTTGGGGTAAATGTATTTTAAAGTTACCTACTTTCATGTTATTGAATATAATATATTGTTTTCTTTTGTTTTTTTATGGAAAAGTTTTTTTCTAAGAGACAGCACCTCACTCTGTTGCCCAGGCTATGGTGCAGTGGCACAATCATAGCTCACTATAACCTCAAATGCCTGGACTCAAGTGTTCCTCCTGCCTCAGTCTCCCAAGGAGCTAGGAATACAGGGGCTACATGCCCAGCTAAGTAAAAAAAACATTTTTTGGTAGAGGCAGGGTCTTGCTATGTTGCCCAGGCAGGTCTTGAACTCCTAGCCTCAAGCAATTCTCCTACCTTGGCCTCCCAAAGTGCTGGGACTGCAAGTGCATAACACTATGCCTGGCTAATTAAAAAAAAAAAATTTAGAGAGGGGTTCTTACTATGTTTCTCAGGCTTGTCTTAAACTCCAGGGCTCAAGCAATCCTCCTGTCTCAGCCTCCTAAGTAGCTGGGAGTACAGGTGCTCACCACTATGCTCAGCTCTAAAAAACTACATTTTAAAAATAGTTCCTGCTGTTCTTTGTTGTGGGTTGAATTGTGTTCCTCAAAAAGACAGGTAGAAATTATAACCTCCAGTACTTGTGAATGTGACCTTAATTAGAATGGGGTCTTTGTAGATGTAATCAAGTAGGATGAGGTCATACTCAATTCAGGGTAGACCCTCTTCAATATAATTGCTGTTATAAGAAAATAGGCTGGATATGGTGGCTCACACCTGTAATGCCAACACTTTGGGAGGTCAAGGCGGGCGGATTGCCAGAGGTCAGGAGTTCGAGACCAGCCTGGCCAACATGCTAAAACCCTGTCTCTACTAAAAATACAAAAATTAGCTGGGTGTGGTGGCGGGTGCCTGTAATCCCAGCTATTCAGGAGGCTGAGGCAGGAGAATTGCTTGAACCTGGGAGGTGGAGTTTGCAGTGAGCTGAGATTGAGTCATTGTACTTGAGCCTGGGCAACAAGAACAAA
>NW_012106419.1:51377-52690 GCF_000951045.1 Mandrillus leucophaeus
CACCCTGGCCAGCATGGTAAAACCCAGTCTCTACTAAAAATACAAAAATTAGCTGTGCGTGGTGGCACACAACTTTAATCCCAGTTACTTGGGAGGCTGAGGCAAGAGAATCGCTTGAACCTGGGAAGTGGAGGTTGCAGTGAGCCAAGATTGTGCCACTGCACTCCAGCCTGGGTGACAGAGTGAGACTCAGTCTCAAAAAAAATAAAAATAAAAATAAGAAAACAGAGACAAAGACAGAAGGAAGGCAGTCATGTGAAGATGGAGGCAGAGACTGCAGTCATTATGCCAGAAGCCAAAGAATATGAGGCCACCGAAAACTGGAAGAGGCAAGGAAGTATCCTCTCCTGCTGGGAGAGCAAGCTGTCATTACTTAGTCAAATGAAGTGTATGTCTATGACCCAGTGATTCCACTCCTGTGTACAAAAAAGGCCTCATACAATTTACGAAGGGACATACATGAGCATATTCACTGTAGTATTATTTACTTCATAACATGGCCATGCCAGGATCTTTAATTTTGTACTTAGAGCCTCAAGAACTGACAGAAACTCAATTTCTGATGTTTTAAGCCACCCAGTTTGTGGTAATTTGTTACAATGGCTCTAGGAAACTAATACAATGTTATTTCTAATCCATTGTGCTCTCCTGCCACAGAATTTCCCATGATGTACGTCCACCATATTTTACCCATCTACCTTCCCCACTGTGAACATCATAAATAATAATAATACTACAGTGAACACATTCCTACATGTTCCTTTATAAACCGTGTGAGAACTTTCCGTACAAACAGCAGTGGAACCGCTAGGTGACAGACGTCTATTTTATTTGCCTAAGTAATGACAGCTTGCTCTCCATAGCCCTTACATGAGGGTTCCTGTATCTCCACATCCCTGCCAATTCTTGACATCATGCTGATTTATAACTTTTGGCAGTGTAATGAGTGTGACATGTTATCTTTTCTAAAAATTACATTTCCTATTACTAATGATTTTAAGCACTTCCTGTGCATGCTTAGTTTTTGGTTTTCTGTTTTTTAATTGGCTGTTCATATCATTCACCCATTTCTGTATGTGGTCCTTACCTTTTTCTTGTTGATTTGCAGGTATTGTTTTAAATTCTAGATATTAATCTCTTGTCAGATTTCGACTTTGTAAATATCTTCTCTTACTCTGTTAGCTGCTTATTAACTTTGTCCATAGTGTCATTTCCTAAACAGAAATCCTTAAATTTTATATAATAACAGCCTGGGCGTGGTTGCTCACACCTGTAATCCCAGCACTTTGGGAGGCTGAGGCGGGTGGATCACT